>NW_027496007.1:0-222995 GCF_021521415.1 Bidens hawaiensis
GAGCAAATCTTTTCTTATGTGTGATCTAGCGTATCTTTTCTCGAGCACATATTTTAATCAAGCACAACGTGAATGATGGAAAATTCCAAATATGGATATGCTCAAATTTCTCCCATGAATATATGTGCTCGTGAAATACAGCAAGGTTGACTATCGAAGTCAAACTTGTCAAGATGAACAAAATGATGTATAGTTGCTTATCCGTTGACTTTTTGACCGTGAGTTCTTAATGAAAAATGTTTTCCCAAGTATGAGTGACCGTTTGGAAGGGACTTTTCTGTTCAACTCAGCCGTTGACTGTGTCGGGTCAACGACGGGCATTTTGGTCATTTTTGAAGACTTTTTGAGCAAAAATTGGGCAAAAATCACAAAAAATTTCACAACTTCAACAAGGTGCTCACAAGAACAAGATGGTTGATTTATCCAGATCATTTCAAGAGTTGATCATGTCAAATGTCAACTTTCAACCACAAAAAATATCTTTTAATTCGTTTATTTTGAATAGTTATCAACAATTATTGATAGGGATGGTCAAGATTGTTTGAATTGAAGATGTTCACCCGCACTTGATTTAAAGACACATTCGTTTATGACACTGCAACGAAATTGGGGGAGAAAAGTTATATGGAATTTCATTGCAAATTTTGGTCGAATCAAGTGAAAGACTCATTTTAAGAAAACTTTTGAGTTTATTTCCCTTTGCGTGTTCGGATTAACTCGTCGTTGATCATTAAAGTGTGAATCCCCGATCTTATGCCTATACAACTATATCCAAAAGAGATAAAAAGAAGATGATTTGTAATGAAAAATGGGAGATGCTTATTGTGAAGGGGAGAATTTTCATGAAAGGCATCGGGTTATGAGGTGATCGTGAAAGTGAGTCGATGGCATTGGTCTAAGGGGGAGATAATTGGGTATTATATTTTAGACCGACTTATCGAATCGTTACTCGTTTATATTAAGAAATTAAAGAAAGACAACAAGATATTATAAAGAGTAATTGAAGCATTTGACTGGTGAAATGTTATATTATATTATATTCCTTTGGTCTTATCCAAGTGGAGGTGGAGTAAAGACAAGACACAAGACTAGTATAAATAGATGATTTAGGTCATTTATTTAGGTCATGTGTGCATTGTGAGATTTTTCTTTGTGTTGAGAGTTTGCCCCGGGGAAGAGCTCTCCCCGGGTGGCCATTCCTTTATGATTATGTATGTATGAATGTATGTATGAGTGTTCTTGATGAAAATCATTCGGTTAATGAAATCATACTACTACATCTATCTTTTGTGTTTTGATTATAATTGTTCATCCTATTATTGATTGTTAATCAAATCGAACTCTCCATATCCGTCCATTATTATCGTTCAAGAGTGAATACTAGTTGCGATTCGATCCCGGAACCGAGCTCGTTTATACATGTCTGTTCACGACACACGCTTTTGCACCGTGGCTCGGTTCTTGTCATGGGTTTATCTGAAATTGCATTTTAATATGTTAAGTAGCCTTCTGAGCTATATTATTCGATAGAAGTTGCAGATTTTAGAGAATATTTGATGCTAAAAAGATGTATAATTTTATGTACATTAGAAAGTTTTGTGCCTTTCACAATGCCTTTTTGATCATACCTGTGATGTATATATGTGAACACTCTTTAGTCAAAATGTGACATGTGAAAAATAATATTGTAACAATTTCAAATCTCCACCTTTGTGAAGGGTTGCATAGATTAGAAGGTATAATATGGGTTGGTTTTGTCTAAATAGGGATTGGTATTTGTCGGTTCAGGGTTTTATGTTAATGAGGATGGAAAATAAAACTTCTGCTGATTGTCGGGAATCTTAAGATGTCTTTAATGGTCAGCTTCTTTTCTCCCGTTCGTGTAGTTTTTTTTTCACAAACCTAGTGACTCTTTTAAGGTCAGATCGTCAAGACCTGTTTTATTGAGGATGTAAATCGGTTCTTTCTCAATCATGCTCTGAACATAACTCCCAACTCTAATGGATCGTTCGGCTTTGAGCCTAATAACCCCCATCCTCATTAGTTCGGTATATTCATGTTGAAAATGAGTTTAACTTTTTCTACATCTTCCTTCGTGGGACCAGTTTCCGCATCCTAAGCATCGTTCATATCTTTTTGCGATTCTTTTCATTGCGCTTTTGGAAACTCCACAAAATGGTGGCCTTTTGTAACATCCCGAAATTTCTAGATTAATATTTAATATAATATTTTCGTTAGGTGAATTAAATGAGTTAGTGGAATAATAATAATACTAAATAAAGAAAAGAATTATGGACTTGGGTAATTAAAATGGATCAAGATAGTGGGATGGGCTTAGAGTCCATGGGCCTTAGTAGTATAAATACCCACCCTAAACCCTAAATCCTCATTTTCTTTCACCCAAATCTCTACACACTCAAAAAAACACACACACCTACACCATAAACCTTCGGCCGATAGAAAGAGAGGTGAGATCCGAGCAAGCACACGCGATTCAAGATAGACACAATACCTAGAGCCTTTAAGCAAGCTAACCGAGATAGAAGAACGCATCGAGGTAAGCCATTCACCTTTAAAGTTTATGTTTTTAATAACGTTTAATCGTGAAACTTAGAACAAGATTAGATCGGGTGTAAATAGAACGAAAAGCTGTAAACTTGATACCAAAACGAAACTAATGAAACCATAATCTTGTACGGCTCGATTAAAAGAAGACCTTAAACTAGTATTGAACGTTTTAACTTAAAGGTCCAACCTTTACGCGTTTTCGGGCCGAACCTTGTTTAAAAACGGCCATGGGGATGTTCGCGAGACTGATTAACATCATCATTAAGGGTTACGGGTTGAACATGGGTGTTAATGAAGTTAAAATCAAAACCGCCACCACCTGTTGATAACTTCACCTAAGGTTAACTCCACCTGTTGATAACTTCACCTAAGGTTAACTTCGCCTGAGGTTAACTTCGGCTAAGGTTAACTTCACCTGTTGATAACTTCACCTAACGTTAACTTCGCCTGAGGTTAACTTCACCTGAGGTGTTATTCACCTATGCTTAACTTCACCTGAGTTTAACTTAGCACTAAGTCGAAATAATCTGATACGATAGGACAAGTATTGATACGTGTAACCTATAAACAGTTAGCAGAGCACAGTTAAAGAGAGGAACCACGATAAACGGAGAAAGGAACCACATTCAGGTGAGTTTCTAGCCCCATTTCCTTGTTATGTTTTCGGGGCTGTGTGCATACTCGATGTGAAGTGTGAATACAATTACCTTAAGTTGTAAGTGTATGCTATAGATGTTATACAAGGTAGCTATTTTATAATGCTCGTCGGTACGTGAACGATCTTCGGATATTTCACGTATCGCCAAGGATAGTAAATTCCAAGTGGTTGTTAGTGTGTATGAATGCTATGATGATACTTGCTTATTACGTAAATAATGAACTGATATGAAGTGTGATATAGGCAGGTAGAGGTAGAGTGTGTTAGAAGTGGCAAGAGTCTAGTAAGGGTGTTAGTGGCATAACGTGAGTGCGTGATAGGGAAAGCCTATACGTGCCTTCGTTATTAAGTGGCATAACGTGAGTGCGTGATAGGGAAAGCCTATACGTGCTCCTGTTATTAAGTGGCATAACGTGAACACGTGAGAGGGCAAGCCTCTATGTGTTTCCGTAAACAAGTGGCTAAGTGATTAGGGGCAGTTAAGTGGTTAAGTGGTAAGGTGGACAGGTTAGACAGTGGATTATGTGTCTTCGGATACATACATATTGTATGAAGTGGTTGTATGGTAAGTTGCTTGATTAACTAGAACTCACTCAGCGTAGCTGACTTTTAGTATGCACGTAGGTGAGCGAACTAAAGAGCCAGCATGAGGATGGCACATGGCATGGATTGAATGGCTGGCATCTGAAGATGGAAGAAACGATGTGTTAAAAATATGTTATGGTTTTAAAGAGAAGATTAAATGTTTGTAATAAATGGTTAAAGTTTTATATTCCGCGAAAGTTTTAATTAACTCTGATTTGTAGAAGTATGTTTATGAGTAAATCCGACGCTAAAGTAGGGCTACCGGGAACGGGTCTTTACAAGTTGGTATCAGGGCAAAGTTCGAGAGATTTAAGCATCCTACATGCTTAGACTCGAACAGGGAATGAGATTTAAGTAAGAAAAGAAACAAGATGCCAGTTCAAGAATGCCATGGGTCGCTCAAGCAAGCTCAGCAAAGGTAAGATGTATGATTAAATGATGTATGATAACAGATAAAGAAAGGATATGTGATCGATAAGGATAGGATTAATTGATTGTTTTGATTGATTAACCATTTAAGAGTTGAAACCAGCACAAGGGAAATCATAAAGGGAAGTATTTTGAACCTGAAGAGTAATGCAAATAGTTAATTACACTTGATCAACGTCATTAACTACTTACCTTACGAATCATGTGCTAAATAATTCCTCGAGTGATGACGTTTGTATTTTTCCTTTTAGAATACGATGGCTGGATCTAGGGCAGTTGCTGGAGCAGGAGGCCGCGCTGGGCGTCGTGGCAGGTCTCTTCGTGACCAACAACCTTCGGTCGAAGCAGCTTCCAACACTGGAGAGGAAGGAAGCGCGGCTGGAAGAAACCCGAGCAACAACAAAGAGGTTCAACTTAGCCCTGTAGTTCAAGCAGCCATTGTTCAGGCTGTAGTTGTTGATGTGAAGAACCTGAATCTCGAAAGAGCTGCTGGAAGCCGTGAACGAACTGCTGAAGGGGCGGGTGGTGATGGTAGGAAGGATGTCGAAGGAGAAGGAGACGCCTCGAGTGAGGTTAAGTCTGTGAAGGTCGATGACAGGTAAAGAGGCCGAGGTGGGTGTAACTATAAGTCATTCAAAGGAAGCGACCCGCCAAAGCTGACTGGTTTGGGAGACGCAATCGCTACTCTCCAATGGATAACCACAATGGACAAGAAAATCCGTATTAGCGAATGCCATCCCGACCAAGCAGTGGGTTATGCCACTCAGTCATTTGAAGATGAGGCTATGTACTGGTGGGAAACTGTGGAACAAAGGAAGACCCGAGAGGAGATTAAGGCAATGAGGTGGGATGACCTGAAGGAGTTAGTGATGAAAAGGTTCTGCGCTGATGCTGAGGTTGAGAGGGCCGAGACGAAATTTCTGAATCTGAAGGCGGGTAAGATGACACACCGTGAGTACACGACTGAATTCAACCGCATGTCTAGGCTGGTGCCCGACATGGTGAATACTGAGGCGAAACGGATCAAGTGCTACGTAAGGGGGCTACCCCAGAAGGTCCGCACGTTAGTCAGGACTAGCAAACCTGCTACCTTTGACTCTGCAGTTGACTTAGCACAAGTGGTTTATGATGATCTGGCGGCAGATGATGTGGAGGTAGAAGATGAGGAGGGAGGGAAAGGAACCAAACGGTATGCAGATGTCGTGTAGCCTGCAGGGAGGAAGACACAGAAGATGGCAGACAAGGAAACATGCAAGGTGTGCGGGAAGATGCACTTGGGAGAGTGCAAGGCTGGTCCAAACCAGTGCTACCGATGCGGGAAGAAGGGACACGTCCCCCGTGAATGCACCGAGGACCAGAAATGCTACAAGTGTGGTAAGTCAGGTCACATAGCTAGAGATTGCAAAGAAGCTGTAGCGATGGAGGGAAGAAGGGGAGACGCGTGAGAAGAAGATTTACCGGTCGCTTAGAAGGTTGCAGAGGAATAAGTGGCTCGTCACAATCGTTTTATTTTAGTATTATTAAGTGGTGTTTTATGTTGCAGTTGAACCTATGTTTGTTTAGCAAGCTTGAATGATTTCATTCTTATGTTTGATTTTATGAATGAGTTGTGTTTTCTTGTAGTTTTGCATGAATGACCTATGAATTATCTTGAATGCATGTTGGTTATGATAAATAGTAGTGTAGTGGTAAAGCGTCGCCTTAGGAGCTAGTATTATTATAAAAAACAAGATTTCCTTGGAATGCGGGACGAGACTTGTTACGTCGAGGGCCTCATGGATAAGCTGCCTTAATAACTAAAACACATGAACACCACTCGATGACTGCGAGTCAGGAGTAAGAAGGATGACCTATAAAGCGGAGGCGATTCAATAAAGTGTGTAAATATAAGAAGTGTTTATTTTACAAGGAATAAGTTAGGTTTCGGGGACGAAACCTTTTTAAGGGGGGAAGACTTGTAACATCCCGAAATTTCTAGATTATTATTTAATATAATATTTTCGTTAGGTGAATTAAATGAGTTAGTGGAATAATAACAATACTAAATAAAGAAAAATATTATGGACTTGGGTAATTAAAATGGATCAAGATAATGGGATGGGCTTAGAGTCCATGGGCCTTAGTAGTATAAATATCCACCCTAAAACCCTAAATCCTCATTTCCATTCACCCAAATCCCTACACACTCAAAAAAACACACACCCCTACACCATAAACCTTCGGCCGAGAGAAAGAGAGGTGAGATCAGAGCAAGCACACGCGATTCAAGATAGACACAAGATTAGAGCCCTTAAGCAAGCTAACCGAGACCGAAGAACACATCGAGGTAAGCCGTTCGCCTTTAAAGTTTATGTTTTTAACAACGTTTAATAGTGAAAGTTAGAACAAGATTAGATCGGGTGTAAATAGAACGAAAAGCTGTAAACTTGATACCAAAACGAAACTAATGAAACCATAATCATGTACGGCTCGATTAAAAGAGGACCTTAAACTAGTATTAAACGTTTTAACTTAAAGGTCCAACCATTACGCGTTTTCGGGCCAAACATTGTTTAAAAACGGCCATGGGGATGTTCGCGAGACTGATTAACATCATCATTAAGGGTTACGGGTTGAACATGGGTGTTAATGAAGTTAAAATCAAAACTGCCGCCACCTGTTGATAACTTCACCTAAGGTTAACATCACCTGTTGATAACTTCACCTAAGGTTAACTTCGCCTGAGGTTAACTTCGCCTAAGGTTAACTTCGCTAAGGTTAACTTGACTTGTTGATAACTTCACCTAAGGTTAACTTCAGCTGAGGTTAACTTCACCTGAGGTTAACTTCACCTAAGCTTAACTTCACCTGAGTTTAACTTAGCACCAAGTTGAAATAATCTGATACGATAGGACAAGTATTGATACGTGTAACCTATATACAGTTAGCAGAGCACAGTTAAAGAGAGGAACCATGATAAACGGAGAAAGGAACCGCATTCAGGTGAGTTTCTAGCCCCATTTCATTGTTATGTTTTCGGGGCTGTGTGCATACTCGATGTGAAGTGTGAATACACTTACCTTAAGTGGTAAGTGTATGCTATAGATGTTATACGAGGTAGCTATTTTATAATGCTTGTCGGTACGTGAACGATCTTTGGATATTGCATGTATCGCCAAGGATAGTAAATTCCATGTGGTTGTTAGTGTGTATGAATGCTATGATGTGACTTGCTTATTACGTAAATAATGAACTGATATGAAGTGTGATATAGGCAGGTAGAGGTAGAGTGTGTTAGAAGTGGCAAGAGTCTAGTAAAGGTGTTAGTGGCATAACGTGAGTGCGTGATAGGGAAAGCCTATACGTGCCTTCGTTATTAAGTGGCATAACGTGAGTGCGTGATAGGGAAAGCCTATACGTGCCTTCGTTATTAAGTGGCATAACGTGAGTGCGTGATAGGGAAAGCCTATACGTGCCCCTGTTATTAAGTGGCATAACGTGAACACGTGAGAGGGCAAGCCTCTATGTATTTCCGTAAACAAGTGGCTAAGTGGTTAGGGGCAGTTAAGTGGTTAAGTGGTAAGGTGGACATGTTAGACAGTGGATTATGTGTCTTCGGATACATACATATTGTATGAAGTGGTTGTATGGTAAGTTGCTTGATTAACTAGAACTCACTAAGCGTAACTGGCTTTTAGTATGCACGCAGGTGAGCGAACTAAAGAGCCGGCATGAGGATGGCATATGACATGGATTGAACGGCTGGCATCTGAAGATGGAAGAAACAATGTGTTAAATATATGTTATGGTTTTAAAGAAAAGATTAAATGTTTGTAATAAACGGTTAAAGTTTTATATTCCGCGAAAGTTTAGTTAACTCTTATTTGTAGAACTGTGTTTATGAGTAAATCCGACGCTAAAGTAGAGCTACAAGGAACGGGGCCTTACACCTTTGTTCGTCTTGGCGCCACTTTTTCCTCACCTCATTGCTAAAGAGAAAAATTCTCTCCCTAGGTTCTGGAGGCAACCTAGGTTTTGCGAAATGTATGCAGCAAAGGAAATTGAAATCAAAAGAATGCATTTCCAGTTCTAAGGGCATGCCGGTAAAAGACCAGTGTTGTATTTTACCGGTGAGAGGGATAAAGTGGTAAGGTTTAGGTTTAGGGTTTTTGGGTTTTGTAATTCATAGAATGATTTGAGGGGTTTGTAACAATATTACCTTCTTCCTTATACAACGCTTCGTGTGATCTTGAAATGAATATATGCGACAAGTTCTAATTCACATGAAACATATGACTCACTCAATGCTTCCGAAAAAATATTTATATGGCGTGAGGTTTATCTCACAGTAACAGAGGAATCGAGTATAAACGCCATATTTTGCATAAATTTATTCTCAATATTACAAAACTTCTTTTCTTTTTCACTTTTTGGTTATAGTAGATTTTTTAGTTGTTTATTTGCAAAGAATTTTCTTAGACTTTTCTTTTGGTTTAATTATAAAAATAGTCTTTGCTTGCTACAAAAAAATTATTTAATAGAGAATTTTGAGCAAGTAGTTGGTCAAGTATTTCACCTCCCCACACTTGAATCTCACATTGTCTTCAATGTGAAAAGATATATAAAAGTTTATAATTATATTCATGAAGCATGGTGGGTAAAATGGAAAGGTACTTGCCTACGGGTTAACGAAATTTCGAGCGTCCCCTGTTTTTCGTCCGTTTTCCTGTTTTGTACCTGAATAATAATAACTGCAAACAACCATGCATAATACTACTGAAAATTGGGTATGGAATCATCCGTACCCTGCCCATACGGGCTAAATAAGTACCTATTTTAATGTCTTGGCACCCACGACCATAAAAAGTACAACCAAACAAGCAAACAAACGACATAATGTAAATTGTTTAAACAAACATGATAATAATGTCATAAAGTACTACCACCCAAACCCATGCCCATACTATACCTACCAGTTCCGCTACTCGTCAGTTACCCATGTCCGGGTAGAAGGTTCCCCATTTCCAGTCCATGCAATCACTCAATCGGTTGATATCTTGCCTCGTCTCTACATAATCTGCAGCTCTCTGTCCTTCTGTGTTCGTAATATGTCCGGATAACCTGTCAAACGAAGCGGTAGTGTTAGCCTGGAACTGGTCAATGAGCCCGTATAGGCCCTAATATGAGTATCGGTTATGGTATCATGAGTTGGAACCTACTCCTGATGATGATGGGACCCCTTACTGGTGGTAAGTGCGGCGGCGGGTCTGTCGGGGTGTTGATCCTACTCTCCTCTCGGGTATGTCCTGGATCATCATCTCAGTCAGGTCCTCAAGATCACAAATCTGGTTCAAAATATCCTGAAACCTCCACATTTCTGGGTTTCCGCTGACCTGTTGGACCATTTGCATGCTGATCCAATAACCGAGGTTGACTGTGATCGGGTTCGGGCTTCGGGTTCCTTCTGTGTCTGCACGGTAGGCTTTGTAAAGCTTATAAATTCATGCAACGCCAAAGATCGGGGTATTCGGGCTCTTTGCATTTGCATTTGTTTTGAAAAGATGACAGAACGGAAAAGTGATGTTGCAAGCCATGTCATTCTTAATGCAATACAGGGCCCATAAATCCCTCGGATTCACAACTCTTTCACTTTGACCACGTGCTGTTACCTTGTGGCTCAACAGTCGGTGAATGTATCTCATGAGTGGGTCATGTAAGGCGGTGCTTTTAGAGCTACTGGCACATTATTCTTCATCCCCGAAACCCAATAATTCCCATGCTTGTTTTCTAGTATCACCCGCTTCTGTTGAATCCTCAGCGTCCTCATCCGCAAATGTAGTCATGGATTCGTACTAGATGGGACTGTCAGTTTCCTCACTCGTGTATATACCCAAATCAATCCCCAGCTGGGTCATCGATGTCGTGAACCACTCTCCCCCACACCTAAAGTCTACAGCATCCTCGTCACACATAGTCAAATTCCTCGTCTTGAAAGAGAACAAGGCTAAAAACTCCTTGGTCAGCTCGGTAACTGCCTTACGCTTTTGATTCAACACACGCAACCACGGTCCTTTCATGAACTTTTTGTACCTTTCCCATTGGTTTACTTTCTTTAGGTTGTCTTTGCAAGCATAGAAATGTGATTCTGGGAGACGGTGGTTAAGGTAGCCCATTCGTATTCGGGCTCGTTCATATCTGCGGTGTGTTTGTGTAAGACTAGGAAAGCGTGTTCATCATCATCGTATTCAGCCATTTGCAATTTATACTTAGATTAGTTGATTTTTTTCAAAAAAAGCTGAAAACTTGGAACAGTATGTAAAACCACGGTACCGTGCTTCATGAAGAACGACCCCATGCTGCGGATCTTTGGTAGTTTAACCAGTTTCTGATTTTGACTTTTGTTGACCAAAGGTTGACCATGGGTCATGTTTTGTAAAGCACAGCCTGTGTTTCTAATCCTAATTCTACCATAATCAAGACTTGAACTTGCGATTCCAGCCAGTTTTAACATATCATTCGGGTTGAAATTGATAAACAAATAATCCAAGATCCGAACCCTAATGGTTTTTTCTCAATAAAGCTTAAGTGTAAACCTATCTAACACTTCACTATCCTAGATCTAAGCAATTAACCCATCTATTTACCGGATTGAGACCCGATTTCATCAATTAGTGAGATTTAAGGTTTATTTAAGACCTAGAATGATGGATTTGAACAATAGGTTCACTAAATTAACATACCTTTGGTTGGAAATCGATGATTTGAAGCAAAGAATCGAGTTTTCGACTTTGGACGAAGTTGGTCTTAGGGTTAAGTGAAAATGTTATTTTATTGAAAAAAAATGTAACTGCACTGTAGATAGAAGCACGACCCCATGCTTTTTGAAGCACGGTACAGTGTTGTATGAAGAAGTGAGTTTCTTTTTGCTTTGTTGTTTATTTGTCGAGCTGGTTCATTTTTAACTGATTTTTCTTTAAGGATTAAAGTTAAGATTGACATTAAAAATCCTAATCTTCATTAAACATCTAAGCAAGAGTAACTCTTAGCAAGACAAAGTCCGAACTTCTAATGACCACCATTCCCGAACAAGTCTTGAATGTGTGGTGAGGCTCGTTTAGCTTCCAAGAGCTCGGAAATCTTGTTATCGATAATCGCGATCTCTTAGTTAAGATATTGAGCTTGAAGTCCACATCTTTGTTATGACTTTCGACAATGTGGAAGTTCTCAAACCGAAGCAGTTCGACTTTGTTTTTCAGCTCCATCTGGCACGTCCTTGTGCTTCTTGAAGAACGGCCCCGTGCTGCTAGGGAAATAAATGTTTCTGATTTAGCGAATTTTATGGAGTCAGCGCGTATCAAGCTGAAGATTCTAGGGTGACTACAACCCTGTGCTTCAAAAAGAACGACCCTATGTTCTTTTTAATAGTTTGATCATCCTAAAAATTACTTTAATTTTCTTTGATTTTTCAGCCAAACGTGAGAGCTAGAATTTTTGGAATTGTGTTTAGCATGTTGTTTTAACAGTTTGATCATCCTGAAAATAACTTTTCATTAAATTTAAAAAGTCCTAAAACAAAGTCGGGATAAGCCCAGTTTTCCTAAAAACGTAAATTTACTCGGGTTAAGCCCAATGGTCCTAACACATTGTGCCTAGTGCACTTGTTTACACATGAACGGATTCTATCCATTCTAAGGCTTGAACCCTTAGAGAGAAAGGAAAGAGCTTGAGTTTAATTTGATCTTCTGAACAGTTTTGAATTTTAAAGGTTTCGCAGATTTGTAAGAATCGAGATATATGAGAAAGAGGGTCTTCGTCTGGGAGACCATGAAATTGAACTGAATTTTCCATCATATGAATGGTGCTTGATTTGATTTCGAAATGTTTGGTGATATCGGGTGGATCCACTCTAGTGCCGTAGCCTTCGAGAGTTGGCTTGGCATACTCGCTCATCATTTCTTGGGTTTGAATTCCTCCTTATGCGGTGGCGTCTACTGACACGTCATTGATTGCTTCGGTGGTTGCTGCAGTCCGTTTACGTGCTCGTCGACGAAAGAGTCGTTCCAGTTCAGAAAATGGATAAACAAACTCAGGTCCAAATGTAGACGACATACATGGGGTTAAATCAAATTTAAACTAATTAAACTAAAGGTTAGGATAAAGTTAAGCTAAAAGTTAGGCTAAACTTTTTTAAAACTAAGGTATAAGTTAAGCTAAAGTAATGGTTAGGCTAGCCTTAAAAATATTTAATATAAAATAGAAGAAATTAAAATAAAATAAAAGTTAAAGCTTTGTATAATTATAAACAATGACTACATTAAAACATGGATTGTTCTTAGAAATGTACCGTGTCTCCGGAAACGGAGCCAAAAACTTTGATGTTGTGTGCGCGTGCTAGTAAAATATATGATGGATTGGAGATTTAGCTTTGCACAAGATCGTGTTTTAAATTTATATAAATGATTTCTACTAAAACTAAACACACACAAAATAGGCAAGTATACCTATCATATATATAGAATAGTATTGATAAAAACCAAGTATCGATTCGTGGACACAAATGTTTCTAATAATGAATCTTCGTCTTAATGTAATCGGATAGTTTAAATAATTTTGGGTTGATTTTTGAACTTTTAATAAAATATAAATATTTATATAATATATAGGTGACAAGAAGAGAAGTTCTAAACGAGTAGTTCAATTATATGAAGGTTACCTCTAAGATCAAGAGTCCACTCCATTGTTCCTTGATGATTATAAAATAAACATAAGATAAACTTGCCCTAATAATATATGATAGACTATATTCCTCATTTTTGAGTGAACATATTCGATGACATAATAGAAAATAGCATGCATATTTTCAAGTCTATCCTATGCTTAATAGCATGCTACCACGAGAATGTCAAATTAAGTTGAGAAGTAGTTGGCAAAGTAGATTGATTAGGATAGACTTCGATTCTCAAATAACAATCCTCACAACTTCGAGTGGTTGTAGTTAACTCACACAACCTCCCCTTGGTTGATTAGATTAGGCTATAATTAACATTCCATTAACATATGATTTCTTTAACTAGCATGAACCTAAGCAATCATGTTAATAATCATATTTTAGAATTATCGAAACTAGAGAAATAGATCATAACCTATATCTCATCATTTCTAAGTACAACATAAGGATCCATGTTTTATCTTAAATAAATTATTAAAATATTCTTTTACCATTTCTAGTTTCCAAGAACATGAGTGATCAAGAATGATTTCTAGTCATCAACCTTGATGTATTCAGTTAAAGTGATAAAACATTTCTTCATCAATGGATAATTGCAAAATAATCATGTACTTTACCAAACTAAACCAAATGTTTCACACAACCATCTAGTAAAACAAAGATTCTTCATAGATTTTATATGGTAATTGGAGTTTAGCTCATAATGATCATTATTATTAACATTAAAAGAGATGACAAACAAACATATGATATTAAACTAGAAAAATCTAACCAAATGTGGATGAATCTTCCTTCTTAATGATGATTATGGATTATGATGATGTTGATGATTATGAGTGATGATGGTAACCTCCAAGCCTTCAAACTCTTCACAAGATCTTCAATATGAGTGTAATGTGAGTGTTTTTATAAGAGAAACCCGTATAGAGATTTTCTTCAAGCACCCTTGATTAATGCAACATTCTCCTTTATTTATAGGCAGTCTGAGGAAGAGGCACGGCCCCATGTCCAGGTGTCCATTTGCATTAGATACTGTCCGATCGTACATGATGACTCACCACAGGGGCATGCTTCCTGAGGCACAACCCCTTGCTTTTTGTTGACATGTGTTAATTCTTTTTTGTCTTATCTGAAAGGTGACCACGACCCCATGGTGGCTTAAGCATGACCCCATGCTTCTGTTTCCAGTGTTTTTGTTTTCTTGTAGATTTTTGTCTTTTCTTGTGGTCAAAAGCATGGGGGCGTGGTTTTTGAGACACGGGGACGTGGTTGAGGTTTTTTTCTTGGTTTTTTTTTCGTTTTTCTTCGTCTTTTCACTTGTTTCTTTGTTTAAGGCTTGGGTTTACCTGAAATTTTATTTTAATATGATAACTAGCCTTCTGAGCTATATTATTCGATAGAAGTTGCGGTTTTTAGAGATTATTTGATGCTAAAAAGATGTATAATTTTATGTACATCAGAAAGTTTTGTGCCTTTCACAATGACATTGGACATCATACCGATGATTGCTTCCAATTGAAGAAGCATATTGAAGATTCCGTTCAAAATGGTGAGTTAGCTCAACTACTCAAGGATCCTAAAGAAGGTAAAGGGAGCGGAAAGAAGGTGTTCGGGGTAAACATGGTTCAGATTTGCAACAAAGGGCAACGAACGCTCGCATGGAACCAACAAAGAATATTCTTCCCTCCGACCAACCCTCACAACAAGGTCACAACTCCGGTCATTAAATAAGTCGAGCTTAATGGCTTCCCCATAAACGGATCTTACATCGAGTTTGGGCCCGCAACGGAGGTTATGTACGAAAGATGTTTCCTAAAGCTCCCTCAAGAAATGAAGAATCAAATCCAACAAACCAACAACTCTCTCAAGAGTTTCACTTGAGAGAAGGTAGTTCCCCTTGGGAAGCTCACTTTAGACGTTCGGTTGAGAGATGGAGACTTCTCTCGAGTTGAGAAGCTTACTTTCACAAGAGTTTTTTTTTTTTTGATGAAAAAATTATTTATCACAATAGGTTATTTGAAACTTATTTACTATAAATATGTGTTTTATTGGAATCTTACATTTTCTCACTTCTAATTTTAGTGGATAAAAGTTATTGTTATTAAAGAATGTCAATAATATTAAAGCTATAATATTAAATGGCTAGTAATTTTTAAAAAGGTATTATATCAAAATATATAGTTATGTTTTCTGTTTATTATATATCATACAAAATATGTAAAAAGTAAATGTAAAATATAAAAAATATGAATAAGAAATTATACATGAATGATAATTGTTTAATATACCAGGTCAACGAGAAAAAAATTATTAAAATATTTTTCCATCACAATTGATCCAAATAATTAAATGCACCTGAAAATGCAAAAATATTTTTAAAAAATTATATAAACTTCAAGAATAAAACTAATTAATGAGTCGTTGTTTTGGATCGAAAAATAGATAAACACAAGCATGTCACAACCGTATTTCAAATTTTATAAAACATTATTTAAAAATTAAAAAGAAATTAAATATATTATACATATTGAAGATAAAAAAAATGTTCACACCGCTTATGATAATATCAATTAGCGATAATTTTTGGGTTTTTAGGGGCGACACATGTCGCCCCTAAAAGTGGTTTTCCATGTAGTGAACGTTCTTCAGTCAGTATCTGTTCGTGTTGTTGCTGGTACGATATCGACATTCGGTATAGTTTACGACATAAAAGTTGTCTGATAAACATTTTAATACAGTAATTGCAATAATAATAAAATTATGAAATCAGTTTTTGAAACCTCTTAGACCATACGCTATGGGGCGCGATACAGGTGGTTGTTGGGCGCGGAACACCACCAAGGGGCGCCCTTGGTGGTGGGGCGCCGTTGTTGCCGATTGTTGAAACACCCCGCGCGAAAGAGGAAAACAAGTGGCCCCCCTTTTCCAACAACTTTCTCCATCTCTCTCTCACACACACATATACATACGCACATATATATAAATGGACGCCCTTGGAACGTTAAACCATAGCGGGACATTATTGCTTTGGGTTTCGATGCCCTTGTGCTTACGTGCCACTTACGTGACACTATAGAGGGACTTCCATGCCCCCCTCCCCCACCAATATAGGATAGTTATATGTTCTTAAACCTCTTAGCTGAATGATTGAAAAAAACATATTTCTTTCAATAAACTTTTAATAAAAGATGCGATAAAAAATTAAACAACAATATTCTTAAACATTGTATTCTTTGAATGTCGTTTAAAAAAAATAAAAAGATACCGTACTTTTAGAAATATATTAACGCAACAGATACATATTAATAAATACACAGAATTTAAAAACAAATACGTGGAACATAAAAATAAATTTCACTATTTTAATTATTACTAACATCTACCTATACTATTAAAAAAATTGAGAATGAGTCCACACGACCCTTTTCTATTGGTCTATTTCCTATGTTTCCAAATTTATCATTCACTTCTCTAATTTTTTTAACAATAAAATAAATCAAAAGAATATCAATTACTAATAATTAAATAATTAATGTATTATTAATGTATTACCTATACTATTAAATTAATAGGGATTTGAATACTTGGTGTCATCGTATTGATCAATTCCTATAGATTTCATATATACTATGTATTCATAGATTTTCTTGAAATTTAAATAATTTAAAATTAAGTTATAATTTTTTATGGACAATAAATGACTTAATTATTTAGATGGAACATTTATATTTTTATTTTGTTTTAAAGATAATAAATGACTTAATATTTGTTTAATATTTTCAACTTATTGTATATATATTTAAGAAAGGCATTAAGTTTTCAACGGTTTTAATGTTATGCCTATAATCTCGGACATATATTTAACAAATGACATATCTTTTGCAATTACAATTACTATTGTTGACTTGAATTCAACACAATTTATGTATATTTTAAAAACTTTTAAAAGAATTTCTATATTTAAAAAAGTTAACAAAAATATGATTTTCTTTACCACCCTATGTAATATTACAGCAACACAACACTAATTAGTTGAAAATATTAGTTTATAATTGGTTTTGATTCGGGTTGAAACTGTTTTCTTTTTTAGGTTACGATCGGTTTTGGTTCAGGTTTGCCCGGTTTTTGCCATGTTTTAGCCGGTTTCGGTTTGGTTAACCGATTTGGAACCGCTTTGTTGGAGAAAATTACAAACCGGTTCTGAACCTACGGTTTAAATCGGTTTCAAACCGGTTTCTACATAATCGGTTTCAAACCGAACGGTTTCGATTTGATTTTCGGGGTCGGTTCGATAAACCAAATTATTACTCACATCTAATTACATGTTTATAAATGTTTTCATAGTGGAAGGTTCACTTAATTGAAGATGCAAATTTACAATTGACCAATATTATGGATAGCTTCTTGTTGAAATTTTATTATATGAAGATCTATCTTTTAATAGTAACACAACTTAATATTTGACATGATTATGTATTATGTAGATGGAGCTTCCATTGTACAAAATCCTTACATAGTGGAGTGAGTACAAACAAAAGATGCAGACCAATTTTGTTAGCAAAATTCTTATGTAACATGCTAGGTGGTTAAATGAATTTTATAGGAATACAAAATCATGTAAACAGAATTCACCAAAAAAGTAATAGATTAATGTTTTCAGTTGTAAATTGTTTATATTGTTCACCTGTTTTTAAAAACAAATGTAGGATTGGATGAGTTGTAGTAACTTTACACCCATCTAAATCATGTAACTTTATTTTTGTGTTTTAATTTTAATTTGTTTGAAGTTTTTTAACTACTTTTATTTATACTATGTCAAGATTAGGCTATCATATCAATTGAAATACATTAGACATTAAATCCGGTAATTACATAAATAATCAATAAATTAACGTTGCAAACATTTTAAAACATACATAATCAATTAAGTTTGTATATTTGAAAAGTTGATTATTAGTTGTTAAATTAGTTGCTATTTTTTATATAAATGCAATAACATTTACAGGTTTATATTTCTAAAAATTTTTCTACATTTATATATAATAAAATTTTATAGACCGACGATGACCAAAAAATGATAATTGAAATAAATAAAAACTAATACACTACATCTTTTACTTTTTTTGGCTGTCTAGAAAATTTAAATTAGTTAAAAAAAATATACTTTGTTATACTTTTAACTATTAAAAATGCAGAATATAAATTTTAAAACTTGCACAATCAATTAACTTTTTATGTTTGGAAACAACTAATTATTAGTTGTTAAATTTGTTATTTTTTTAAATGAATGAAATGAGATATCCGGGTTTACGTCTATGATTTGTTTTGAAAATAATAAAAATTTATAAACTTTTATTTTGGAGAAGAATTTAATACTTTTATGCGTTAAAAATCTTTATATTTTAACTTCTATGATATTTCATATAACCTCGAAATATATATTTTTTGATCAAATTGAAATGTTAATTTAACTATTAAAATGTTAAAATAGATTTATATAACTATTTTAAGTATACTATACGGTATATTCCTATTTCATTCAATAATTGAATTTTAAATAACTAGATATTTATTTTTAATCAAATCAATATGAAAACATTTTTACGTTAAGTATTGTTCGACTATTAATAATAACATTTATTAAATCAATTATAGGTAGGAACTTTCATATTTTTGTGCATCTTTAAAAATCTTTCATATTTATATGAAACAGATTATCTTGAAATTTTGAATGCAACTGAGAATAATATTTCTTTTTTTAATTAATCAACAAAAAATATTTATGTTCATATATATACTTTCAGTTTCACAGAAGAAATTTTACACCACACATTTTCATTTATTAAATTCTACAATTTCATATTTCTTATTAGGTTCATTTCTATTACTCCAGTTATTTTATTCATTCATGTTATTGATACTGTTCATACATTTTTAATTTTCAATTTAATACTTTGTATTTATATTGTTTTACAAACAACACAATGGAGCCAACAAACATAACCATGTTTAATGAGTTGGATGTTCTTAAGAATGATTGCATTCTCAAGGTTCGTATATTGAAGTTATGGTGTCTAAAGGACAATAACAAAGATTGGTTCATAGAGATGATTTTGTAAGACGAGATGCTAATTTCATATTTACAAACATATATAATCTAATTTTACATTCGTTACTACTTAAACATAATAACTATTATTTTTTATATTTTATTTACAAGCTTTTTTGTTACATTAATTATATAATGGGGTAACCGAAATCTGATGTAACATCCCGAATTTTCAAAGAAGAATATTTAAATATATTATTTATTTATGGCATAATAGTTACTCGGAGTAATAGGGAAATAATATTAAATAAAATTGAGTTATGTTTTAAAACGTGTGTTAATATTTAACTAAGATTAAGGTATGGACTTGGATAATTAGGATGGATTAAAGGATGGGATGAGCCTTAGGTCCATGGGCTTTAAGGAGTATAAATACTCCCTTAAACCTCCATAAAACCCTAGATCCTCATTCATTCCATCTTATTCTCTACACACACTCGAAACACACACCTTCCTTACTATATATAAAATAGGCCAAGAGAAAGTAGAAGATTCGAGACCAAACGAACAATAGTTTGTGTTAGATCTTTATTATACAAGATAAATACAAGATTTAAAGACCATAATCATGCTAAACGAGACCAAACAAACTCATAAAGGTATGTTATTGACTTTAATGTTTACGTTTTTATAAACAGTTGGCCTTAAAACTTGAAACTATAATAGATCTGCTCTAAACGAAACGTAAAGTAACGAACTTGATGTTAAAACGAACCTAATGAACCTATAAACATGTATGACTCATTTAAAATAAACCTTAGATATAGTGTTGGACTTTTACACTTAAAGGATCTCTCGGAACAAGTTTAAGCCAAGATCGGTCACGAAAACGAACATGAGTTGATAACGAACTATCATGAGGTGTTAGGGCTATAACCGGATTAATAGAATGATCCAAAGACCCAAACCCGTAACCCATGGCTGTCCGAAGACCATCAGCCCATCCGTAAGTCGATCACACGGCGACAGTTGCAGAATCGAATACATATTGTTCGCATACAATGGATCGATCACTTATAAGTCGCATACATTAAGATGTCGCTAACATCAGTTATCTATTACAATGCCTTAGCTAAATCGCTTACACTGAACTCGATCACACGGTAATTTGATTACATTATTAACTCGCTTACAGTAGACAATCGATTACAGTACCTGGTCGCATACGTAGGCTAATCGATTACATTACAGCCGATTACAAGACCTAATTGGTTGCAGGTTGGTTCGATTACTATGCTGGATCGATTAAAATAGTGAACTAGATCACACTAATACAATCAATTACAAGGAGTGGCTGATTACATTTGAGTTCGATCATAGCCTTATCCTTATCGCATACAATCCAGTCCGATTACATTGTAATTGACCTCTTATGGGACTCGATTACAATGCCCTTATCAGTCATAAATATGTATATCCGCATACATTGGACCCGCTCTCAAAAGTGGACTCGATTTCCTTGATCGCATACAAAGAACTCGATCACTTGATTTCAATCGATTACTTTTAGAAATTGATTACCCTGTAAGGTTGATTACAATAAGGATCACCACAAGATTCTATTGCAAAGGAGACTGGCGATTCTTTACAACCTAGATGTGAGCCCAATTACCCACCCACCAAATCAGACTTGTGAGTATGGCCCAGTTGTGAGCTCTTGGGCCCATATTAGCCAAAACTTGTTTTTGGGCTTGAACCATGTTTTAATAAACCAAAAGACGGATTCTATTTGTCCCGTTAGCGAAGCTCGGAAAAAATAATGAACCAATATAACTTAGTTAGCCCCGGTTAACATCGTTAATCAAGTTAAATAGTTGAACCCGAATGTATACGCATATACATGTAAAGGCATAATCGCTTACATGTACATATAAGGTCATACATGGAAATCCAAGTGTATAAGATAACCCGTGTGTCGTATACGTACACATATACATTTTTATATATACCCATAAACACACCTGACGGTATACGGGGAGGGATTAGAGCTCAATAAAGAAAAGAAAGAGAGAGAAGAATATTAAAATAATTGAAAACCTATTACCTTAGGATTAAAATAAAATCTAAGTAAATGTAATCTAAACCAACCATTAGATTACACCATACTCAATTCTTTTTGGCTAAAATACAAATAAAACAAATATTAATACGTGCAACTTATATATACAGTTAGCATAGCTCAGTTAAAGAAGGGAATAACGATTAACGGAGGAATGAACAGGATCCAGGTGAGTTTAAAGCCCCATTCTTGTTATGTTTTCGGGGCTGTGTGCATACTCGATGTGAAGTGTGAATACACTTACCTTAAGTGGTAAGTGTATGCTATAAATCATGAATGAATTAGTCCTCATGTAAAGGTTATGAATGAATGTTTGACAATGCGTGAACGATCTTCGGATATTGCACGTGTCGGCAAAGGAAATGATCTCTAAGTGATTATAAGTGTGTGAATGTTATGGTGTGACTTGCTTATTATGTAAATGTTAAACTGATAGGAAGTGTGTTGTATACAAGTAGATGAAAGTGTGATAGAAGTGGTAAGGGATCTATTAAGTGTGTTAGTGGCATAACGATAGTGCTTGGTAGGGTAAGCCTATACGTGCCTCCGTTATTAAAGTGGCATAATGAGAGAACGTGGGAGGACAAGCCTCTACGTGCCTCCGTTATTAAAGTGGCATAATGAGAGAACGTGGGAGGATAAGCCTCTACGTGCCTTCGTTATTAAAGTAGCATAACGAGAGAACATGGGAGGGTAAGCATCTACGTACTCCCATAAAAAAGTGGCTAAGACGTAAGTGACAGGTAAGTGGTTAAGAGGTAAGGTAAGCAGTATAGATAATGGACTATGTGTCTCCGGACACGTATATAATTGCATGTAATGGTTGTATGTAAGTTGCTTGATTAACTTGAACCGACTCAGCGTAACTGACTTTCAGTATGCACGCACGTGAGTAGAATGAGGCAGCTAGCGTGAGCGGGCACATGGTGGACGAATAAGAATCTGGCATCTGAAGACTTAAGACGTTTTATGTTTAATTACTTAGTTTTTGAAAGACAAGATGTTTGTTTAAAACATGTTATGGATTGTTATGAAATATTTTATGAATGTTTTTTATATTCCGCGAATATTTTTATTAACTCTGATGTCGAGAACTATGTGAATGAGTAAATCTGACGTTAAAGTATGGCTACCGGGTTCGGGGCATTATATCTGACTTAGGTCAAGAAGGCTTGTATACCAAAGTTTGATGTTTATCTTAGTGAGAAAAGGGCGTTGATTTTTAGGAAGACTTCATTATGATTAAAAGAAACTTCCATTTAAATCGAAAAGAATGCAATTTCCAGTTATAATTTGTTTTGTAATGACCATTAATAAAAGTAATGGTTAGTCTCTAACAAGAGCTGACATACACCCGAGAGACCCCGTGTTTACATATGGTCAAATTTATGTAACTTTATCAAGAGCGAAAAGTATAGGCGGTATTAAAATGCTTATATTAGACAAGGAATGTAAAATTACAAAAAAAACAACAAATATCGTTTATAAGGAAATATTAGTAGTTTATGAAATTTAAGTTTTCAACTTTTGATTATGTTTCTAAACATTGTACTTTGAATGTTATTTTAGTTTAACTTTATATATGACAATCATGTACTTTCGTACAAGTATTATTTACAACTAAATATCATGTTGACGTCCCAGAAAACATATTATACATTATGTTGTCCTTTCAGATTACATGTGTTTGTTAGGTAAATTCTATATTTTCACCCATGTCGTACACGGGTCAATAACCTAGTTTATATTATTGTAATAACATAAAAGGACGTTTTAATTATCTTTTATTTTATAAACTAAGAATTACTTTTATCCCCTAAAATTAGGAGTAAGAAAATTTAAGATTTCAAAAAAAAAAAAAAACTAAGTTTCAAATCACCTATTTTAGTAAATAGTTTTTCCACTCACCCTATTTTGGCAAAAAAAAACTACCTTCACAGTGGTTAGATACCCATCTAACTATAATATACTCATTGGAAGAACTAGAATCGCAACTTTCGATGCAGTAGTGTCCACAACCCATGGCATGATGAAATTCCAACGACAGGAGGAATATCTACGATGGTACCAACACAAGAAGCTTTACTCACATCTGCCACAAAAAAGAATCATGGGAGCTCAATGCAGACATGTAAGATATTTTTGCGTGTTTTCCAAACGACATGCTTAGGGTTTTAAGGGAATATGCTGAACATTCCTTGAATATCTCACCCACACATAAACCATTCGCTCAAAAGAAGAGAAACCTGACTGCTGAAAGAAGCTTAGCTGCCTGCAATGAGGTGGACAAGCTTGTCAAAGCCCACATTGTAACATCCCGTTTTCTAGCTTCGGTTAATAAATGAAATATGAGTTATTATGAGTCGGGCTAACGTTGGGTTAAAGGTATATGGGTTATGGACTTTTGTTATGAAAGA
Source organism: Bidens hawaiensis (assembly GCF_021521415.1). NCBI lineage: Eukaryota > Viridiplantae > Streptophyta > Magnoliopsida > Asterales > Asteraceae > Bidens > Bidens hawaiensis. The sequence goes on from NW_027496007.1 coordinate 23,533, forward strand.
AGGAAAAAGACCATGGGCTTAAGCCCATGATCCATAAATATATATATACCTTTAATCACCCACTTAATTTCATTTCACACATATTCCATACACCCTCAAAACAAACACTTAAGATCTCTCTCTCTAGTCTCTCTCTCTAGCCGAAATCACCAAGGAAAACCGATCCCGATCCAAGGTAATGATAGTATGATATTGTATGAGCATATACCCGATACATATGGTCACAAAACGATGAGCCGACACCATTAAACTGTTTAAGTCACGAGATCCGGATGGAGTCGGGTATAAACCGAACCTAAGATGAGCTTAGGGATCACCCTAGCTCAGATCTGGATCGAACGAGACGAAAAACGAGTTAAAACTTGTTTTTCTGGAGGCGGCGCCAGAAAAGTGTATACGAGGTTAAGGGATGTCAGGGAATGTTCTAACATTCCCTGACCTAACCCTAATTCGTTAACGGAAAGTTAACGAATTAGAGGTAATTCGTTAACGAGGAGTTAACGAATTGGAAGCAATTCGTCAAGCGATTCGTTAAAAGAAAACCAAACGAACTAGACTTATTTCATGTTCAAATTCGTTAAATATAAGTTAACGAACTAGCTCCCAATTCGCATTGATCATTCGTTAAAAGAAATAACGAATTAGAAGGTCCAGTTCGCTACTTGGACTGGTTCGCTATATTGACTGATTCGTTAAGGTCCAGTTCGTTAAAGGGTTCAATTCACTACAAGGACCAATTCGCTAGGAGAAGTCAATTCGTTATGAAATAGTAACGAATTAGAAGTTTAACGGAATGACATGAACAGTCCCTTGACATAGAAAAGAATGATTTAATTACAAAGAAGCCCTTGGACTTTTAAGTTAGCAAATTAATTAATGATTCAAAATCCTAATGAAAATGTGTTAAGGCAGCTTAACCCCAGCCAGGGGCTCTGCCCCTTGAACCCCGCTAGGGGCTGCCGCTCCTAGAACCCCGCTGCCAGGGGCGCTGCCCCCGGACCCCCGTTCGTTGAGGGGTGTAATTGGACTAGAAATACGATATGGATAGTGATAGTAATTAATACGCGTAAGTGTTATACAGTTAGTCGTGCAAAGCTCAAGAAGGGAATAACGATTAACGGTGAACGTAACCGAGTTCATGTGAGTTTCTAGCCCCATTCCTTGTTATGTTTTCGGGGCTATGTGTATTCTCGATGTGATTAGTTAATACACTTATCCTAAGTGATAATTGTATGCCATATATTTTTATGTGAAAGCTATGATTGATTGCTTGTCGGTACATAAACGATCTTCGGATATTGCATGTACTGCAAGGTAAAGGTTTGATGATAAAATTGTTGTATATGAAGAATGAATGATGTACATATGTATGAAACTTATAGTTATGTATATAGAAAGATATGGTATGAAGGTATTGAAGAAAGGGTGATTGGACCCTAATAAATCCGAGGATAGAGGGTGACCGGATCCTAATAATATCCGAGGATGGAGGGTACCGGACCCTAATAATATCCGAGGTATGTATGGTGAAATGCCATTTATAACGTAAGGTTAGCCATAAATGTGTATGGAAAAAATGAAGTACAGGTTATGTATGTAATGCATACCTTTGGTCACGTATATGTGTATGTAAAGCAAGTTAAGTGATTAACTAGAACTCACTCAGCGTAGTTGACTTTTAGTATGCACGCAGGTTAACAGATTGAGACAGCTGGTTTGAGATGGACACATGGCAAGAATGAAGAGGCTGGCATTTGAAGATTTGTCATGATGTTTGATATTATGTTTTAATTATGTTTTAAAAAGACAAGTTATGAATATTTGTAATGAATGGTTGACTTTTATATTATTCCGCGAAAGTTTAAATTAACTCTTATATTTAGAACTGTGTTTATGAGTAAATCCAACGTTCAATGTAGGGCACCAGGATTGGGGCCTTACAAGTTGGTATCAGAGCAAAGTTAGATAGATTTAAGCATCCTACATACTTAGACTCAAACAGAGAATGGGATTAAAGTAAGAAAAGAAAGAAGATGCTAGTTCAAGAATGCCATGTGTCACTCAAGCAAGCTAAGTAAAGGTAAAGTATGTGATTAAATTCACATGTAAAGTAGAATGATGAATGGATGTTTGCCTAATTGCTAAATAAAGGATGTACGAATGCTAGCTTAATGTCTAGGGATAGGAGTATGTAATGACATGAACTGTATGATTGTCTAGCTGTTAGAAGTTGAATTAGCACAAATAGACTCATAAGAGGAAGTGTATAGGACACAGAAAGTAACGTGAGCAGCTAATCACAGCTGGCCACTGTTATTACCTGTTAGAGTTACTATCCTTGTACTAAATGGTTCCTTAAGTGATGACGTTTGTGTTTCCTTATAGAATACGAATGGCTGGAGCTAAGAAAGCTGCTTGAAAAGGAGGACGTACACGACGTCGTGGCAGGACACGCGTTGTTCGAGAACCGTCAATAGAGGCAGCCACTAACAATGAAGGCGAAGGAAGTGCAGCTGGGCGAAACCCCAGCAACAATGAAGGGTTTCAACTTGACCCTGCTGTTCAAGCTGCCATTGCTCAGGCGGTAGCAGTTGCTGCGAAGAACTGGAATCCTGAGAAGTCGGGGGAAAGGAGCAAGAAGGATGATGAAGGTGAGGGGGAAGAGTCAAGCGTGGTTAAGTCGGTGAAGGTCGGTGATAGGAAACGAGGCCGAGGTGGGTGCAATTACAAGTCATTTAAAGGTTGTGACCCGCCAAAGCTGACTGGCTTGGGAGACGCAATCGCTACTCTCCAATGGATAACTACCGGACAAGGTTATCCGCATTAGCAAGTGCCGTCCCGATCAAGCTGTGGGGTATGCTACCCAATCATTTCTTGATAAGGGCATGTACTGGTGGGAAACCGTTGAATAGAGGAAGATCCGGGAGGAGATCAAAGCTATGCGGTGGGATGATCTGAAAGAGTTGGTAATGAAGAGGCTTTGTGCTGATGCGGAGGTTGAGAGGGTTGAATTGAAGTTCTTGAGCCTAAAGGCAGGTGAGATGACACACCATGAATACACCACTGAATTCAACCGCCTGTCTAGGTTGGTGCCAGACATGGTGAACACTGAAGCCAAGCGGATCAAGTGTTACCTTAGGAGAATACCGCAGAAGGTTCGCGTCTTGGTCAAGGCTGGTAGACAGGGTACTTTTGATTCTGCTTTAGGACTCACATAAATGGTTTATGACGACTTGTCGGTAGATGATGTGATGATGGAAGAGAAGATGGATAAGAAATGGGTCGCTCCTGTCAAGCGCCAAGGTACTCAGTTATGGAACCCTAGGGATAAGAAACAGAAGGTGTGGGGGAGAAAGACATGCAAGACAAGTAGAAAGGTGCACGATGGCGAGTGCAAGTAGGGTACTGGTTCGGATGTTTGTCGCAAATGTGGAAAGGCTCATGGTGGGGAGTGTAGGCTTGGAACAAACGCATGTTATAAGTGTGGGAAGGTGGGGCACTATGCTAATGAATGTGATGCAAAACCCGCATGCTACAAATGTGGTAAGACGGGTCACATGGCAAGGGAGTGTACTGATGGTGGAGCTGGAGGTAGTGGAAAGAAAGAAGCCGATCAAGCTAGGCCAAGGACTAGAGTCTATATGCTGACTCAAGAACAAGCTAGACAGATTCCGGATGTTGTGACTTGTACGTTTTTTGTAAACGGTATTTCTGCTTCAGTATTATTTGATTCAGGCGCGAATAGACGCTTTGTAGCTACACTATTTAGTAAACTAGCTAAAATGAAATGTTGCCGAGTGTCTGAAACCTTCATAGTAGAAACCTCTAGTAACACCTCGGTGAAAATAATGAAGATGGTTAAAGACTGTAAGATAGAGCTAGAAGGACATGAGTTCCCTGTTACTTTATATGTTATGACCTTAGGAGGGTTCGATGTAGTTTTGGGAATGGATTGGTTGTCTGAATACGAAGCTCAGATAGTATGTAAGAGTAGAATAATAAAGCTAAAGTCTTTAGATGGTAGTGCGGTGACGGTTTATGGTGATAAGGAAAGTTCAGGGTTTAACTTTATTTCAATGATGAAAGCCAAAGGTTTGTTAAGGCGAGGGTGCGGTGCCTACCTTGCGTATGTTGTCAACGCTACGTCCGAGACAAAAGAAATGAAGGATGTCCCTATAGTGCGCGATTACCCAAAAGTATTCCCAGAGGATCTTTCAGGGTTGCCACCGGAGCGAGAGATAGAGTTCCAGATAGATTTAGTACCAGGAGCCCAGCCCGTCGCGAAAGCGCCTTACCGTGTAGCCCCGTCTGAGATGAAAGAATTGATGTCCCAACTGCAGGAATTCCTCGATAAAGGTTTCATATGACCAAGTGTTTCCCCTTGGGGCGCGCCAGTGTTGTTCGTGAAGAAGAAGGATGGAAGTATGAGAATGTGCATAGACTATAGCGAGTTGAATAAGCTTACGGTAAAGAATAGATATCCTTTGCCCAGGATTGATGATCTGTTTGACCAACTGCAAGGTTCTAGTTGGTTCTCACGAAAAGATCTCCAATCGGGCTATCATCAGCTGACGGTGAAAGAGGCAGACATTCCTAAGACAGCGTTCCGAACGCGGTATGGACAATACGAGTTTCTCGTGATGTTATTCGGTCTAACAAATGCTCCTGCAGCATTTATGGATATGATGAATAGGGTGTGTCGGCTGATGTTGGATAAGTCAGTTATCGTCTTCATCGATGATATACTAATCTATTCAAAGAGCGAATCTGATCATGCCGAGCATCCGAGAGAAGTATTGGAGACTCTGAAGAAAGAGAAGTTGTATGCTAAGTTTTCGAAATGCGCGTTTTGGTTGCGAGAAGTGCAATTTCTAGGTCACGTGATTAATCCTGAAGGGATTACCATGGACCGAGCTAAGATCGAGGCGATAACAAATTGGAAGACTCCGCAGAATCCGACTGATATACGAAGCTTCCTAGGGTTAACTGGCTACTATAGGAGATTCATCGAAGGTTTCTCCAAGATAGCTTCACCGTGACCGGTATGACCCGAAAGTCGATAGTATTCACTTGGGGTAAGTTTCAAGAAGAAGCTTTTCAATAATTAAAGAAGAGACTCACGCAAGCTCCAATCCTTGCCCTACCAGATGGTGACGAGGATCTGGTTGTTTGCACTGATGCTTTGCATCGTGGGTTAGGTTGTGTGTTGATACAACGAGGAAAGGTGATAGCTTACGCGTCTAGACGGTTGAAGGTCCATGAGAGTACTTATTCGACGCATGATTTAGAGCTAGCAGCAGTAGTGCACGCTCTTAAGATATGGAGACACTATATTTATGGTACTAAGTGTACCATTTACACATATCATAAAAGCTTAAAGTACTTCTTCGAATAGAAAAAAGCTGAACATGAGGCAGAAAAGATGGTTAGAACTGATAACGGATTACGACTGCGACATTAAGTACTACCGTGGTAAAGCTAATGTGGTCGCCGATGCGCTAAGTCGTAAGAATGAGGAAGTCATTGCAACAGTAAAGTTGTACCAGTTGATCATGAATTCAAGTCATTTCGAAGAAATCGTCAAAGTGCAAGCAGAGGTGCTGGTAGATGAAGGTCTAGTGAAGATAGAAAGAATCTTCGGTAAACAGAGCGAGTTGATGGAAAACAAGCATGGTGTTAAGACCAGGTTTGACCGTATGTGGATCCCACGCCATGGAGGTTTAGAGGTCGAATCTTAGATGAAGCTCATAAGTCAAGGTATTCAATTTATCCAGGAACTACTAGATTTGAAAAGAGATTACTGGTGGCCATGAATGAAAATTAATGTAGTGGATTATGTTAGTAACTGCTTAACTTGTTTACAAGTCAAAGCCGAACATCAGAAGCCTTATGGGAAAATGCAACAGCTTGAGATACCTGAATGGAAATGGGAGCACATCACCAAGGATTTCATAACTAAGCTACCTCGTACAGCTAAGCATCATGATACCATCTGGGTGATTATGGACTGTTTGGCCAAGAGTGCTCACTTTCTGCCTATACGAGAGGCTATCTCGTTAGAAACGCTAGCAAGCTTGTTCATTAAGGAGGTTGTATCTAAGCATGGAGTATCATTATCAATCGTGTCATATAGAGATACTCGCTTTACTTCAAGATTTTGGAAGAAGTTCCATGAAGCTATGGGAACAAGACTGAACATTAGTACGGCGTATCATCCTCAAACAGATGGACAGTCTGAAAGGACGATCCAAACCCTTGAGGATATTCTAAGTGCTTGTGTTTTAGACTTTGGTGGAAGTTGGGATGATCATCTGCATCTAGCAGAATTCTCCTACAACAACATCTATCATTCAAGCATTGGTATGCCACCATTCGAGATGTTATATGGAAGATATTGTAGAACCCCGGTATGTTGGGGAGATATTGGTCAAAAGGAGATGGGAAGTTTGGAACTTGTTCAAGCAACTTCTTCAAAGTTTGACCAGATCAAAGGAAGAATGAAAGCTGCACAAGACAGACATAAGTCGTATGCTTATAAGCGGCGACGACCGATTGAGTTTAACGTTGGTGAAAATCTAATGCTCAAGGTCTCGCCTTGGAAAGAAATCATCCGTTTTAGAAAGAGAGGGAAGTTGAGTCCGAGGTACATTGGTCTGTTCAAGATTTTAGATCGAGTAGGTGAAGTGGCTTATAAGCTAGATTTGCCTGAAGAGTTAGAAGGATCATTCGACCTTCCATATTTCTCATCTGAGAAAATGTCTGGCTGATGACACGTCGCACGTGCCATTAATGGACATTGAGGTTGATGAACAGTTGAACTACATTGAACAACTGTCAGACCCCGACCAAAGGCGGCGAAACATGCCGGGGTGCAACGTGATTGGACAAATACACAAGACACTATTTAAAGTGACAATATTTATTCAACTCATTTTATTTCAACAAATCAATAACAACACATCTCGTTCATATAAACAAATAGCTATCATATTGTTCATTTTACTAATACCCTAATAGTCTTGGTAACGTAATCCGTCAAGCACTCGAGTCAACAAAAGTCAAACCTGTAACATTTCATAAAATAATGTTTGTCAACACAAAGGTTGGTGAGCAATTCATAAGTTTGAGCATATAAGTATATAGTAATAAAAAGCCACAAAACATGTATACAAAACAATGAATAAAAGCACTAGAGTTGGATAAATTGACAATTGCTAAACACATTAGCACCACCTAGCTATTCTAGGATTTTATAGTTATCGTTAATTGCATTACGTTAACGACACCTTGCCATGAGGGGCTGCCAAATGGTATAGGATTTATAGTTCCACCATCCAAAAGCGATAAACACATAAGCATATAAGCATGTAAGCATAGGACAACAAATCAAGCAATTATTCGGGTAAAGTATACAATCACGTTTGTTGGTTTAAAGATTCAAGTAATTAAAGCATTTAGTTTAATCAGTATGAAATGTCACCCCAAACAGAAGATGGAAAAAGGGGTATGAAAGTACTCACCTCGACTGATGAACCGAGAAAACTAATAAGTGGTCGACATATAGAAAGCTTGTAAACGAAACGAACAAATCCGACTTGAAAGCTAATTGAAAACGAATAAATAAAATATTAATGAACTTGACTTTAGTTGAAACTACATTTGAAACATTGGATAAGAAGGTTCGGTTATTAATCGGGTTACCGGTTTATTTGTTAACGATTAGGGACTCGTACTTATTTGATAATTAAAATAAAAATAATATTATTTTATTGGGGCTTTTAAATAACTAAACCAATATTAACTAAAAACAAGACGAGTTTTAAATCAAGAGTTCGGTTTTCATAAAATGAATTGATAATAAAGTTTATAATAATATTATTAATGATAAATAATAGTAATGATAATAATAATTTTAAAAAGATATATTATATATACATATATATATATATATATATGTATTTACGTATATAGATATAAGATAAAGATGATAATAATAATAACAATAATAATTATTAATAATACTAGTAAGTATAATACTAATAATAATAATAGTTAAAGAATAACGATCTTAGTATTAATTAAAATGATGTTGATAAAAATAATAATAATAAATAATATTGATAGTAAATAATGATACCACCATCGATGTCGGTTCGAGTTCTAAACGAGTTCACAAAATAAATATGATAATATTATTGCTAATAATTAATGATAAAAATATGATTTTAATAGATAATAATAATATGATCTTTAATATTTATAATAATAACAACTTTTATATTTATAATAATAACGATAATAATAATAATAATAATAATAATAATAATAATAATAATAATAAATATAAATATAATAGTAAGTTATATGAAATAATACTAATAATAATTTTTACGTAATGATATTAATATTAGTAGTAACAATAAATTTGTTAAGTATAAAAATAACACCGAAACCGGTCTAGTATTAGACTCGAACCCTAGACCTCTCGTTCAATAACTTATGTACAAACCAACCGAACCAAAATAATTAAACCCATAAGAACTTAATATATCCATTACCCGATCGTTTATTTTTTCCCCAAATTTAAAACAATCTATACACACCCAAATCGTTTCAAAGTATTTAACCAAAAATATACCCGATACTACCAAACCAATTATTAACAAATTAAATCCGATAATCAATATATGAAAAATTAATAATACCATGATCCAAATTAGTTTACCTATTAGGTGATTATGAGGCCGTCGGAGATGAAGACACGGAGGTTGCCGGAGCCAAATTCCAGCAGAGCCGAGAAAGAGATGGAGTAAGATAGAGAGAGAGAGACAGCGCGAGAGAGATAGAGAGATAGAGAGAGAGAAAGAGAGAGATACGAAGACAGAGAGGGTGACGGAACACCGGGAGCCACGGCGGTGCTCCGACGTCAGCGGCAGCGGCGACAGCAGCGCATGGGTGATGGTGGGAAGGGAGAGAGAGAGCGGCGCCGGTGGTCTAGAACTGCGGCAGGAGGTGGCGAGCAGCAGGTGGTAAAGCAGCAGCTGCCGGAATAATAATCAGCCCAATATTTAGGTCACCGGAAAAACGAGACTTGCCGGAAAAACGTCCGGCGGTTCGTTTGTGGTTGTGGGTGGTGTTTTTGAGCTGCGGCTATGGGAGGGAAGGTGATGCGGTGGGACGGGGTGGCCGGAGGTGAAGGAAATGGTCGTCGGAGCTTGCCGGAGCCAATTCCGGCGGCCGGAAAACGGCGCCGGAAAGAATAAGTGAGGAAGATGGGGACGGTTGGGAAAGAATGAGATAGGGTTAGGGTTTTTGGTTTTAATATATGTGACACATATTTACAGAAAGGCCCCTTAAGTTTCAAACACTGTTTAAAATGAGTTCAAAGGTTCTTAAAACTTATAATAACTTTACGAAAATTAGTTTGAACCCCTTATGTTTTCTTAACGACACTATAATATGACAAACATCAATTTGTTTAAGATCGAAGTCTATATTAATATTATATAATAATTAAATAAGGTTCTATAAATGTTGAGTCGGGTTTTCAATATGAATGTTTACAAAACGAATATTAATCGAGACTCAAATTTGAAGAATGTCACAGTATCCCCAACTTTTTAGAAATTTCGTCCCGAAATTAAAATAAAATCAAAGATAAAGTAATTATCAACGAATATTGTCTTTAGTAAGATAATTGCATGAACAAATTTTTAAGCAAAAGAATAACGTCAAATCCTTGCATGACTCGAAAAACGCTACAAATGAGAAACATAATAAAGGCACTTATATATAGGTTGTACCAGCGGCGTATCCACCATGCCCATATCATGATTTCGCATCTTTATCATATTTCTACCATCATCCTCGGGTCTGAGTTATCGCACACAACCTTACTTACCATGACTTCCATACGGGGATTTCGATAATTAAATGTGCACCCATAATTATTTCGATCGTCGTATGGTCCACATGGTTCGTTCCATTGCGTGGTTTAAGAGACCTGTTTATTTTGAAATCTTTAATTAATAAATGTGTAAATAATTTGTTGAATTTTTATCAATATTGACAAAACAATACTAGAGGTTGAAAATTTCGGGATTGACCGTTTTTTAATAAGTTGGAAAATGGGATACATAAATGAAACAGTTTAAAGTCTTAGAATATAAACCAAGGCGGAAATAGAAATTTAGCTTAAATTGAGTAAAGACGATCAAATAATAAAAAAAAAATTTGGGTAAACAATATGAAATAAGATTTGAAGTCAAAAGTCATCCAGATAATTGCCAAAGTCTATAAATCGAGGTACTAAATAAAATTGATAAGATGAAAATAGAAATGAAAAGTCCAATAAATGATCACATAAAGTTGGGATAAACGATTATACAACTTGCTATAACGTTGTACGATGAGTTCACACGTGAACAAACTTGAGGTTATAAGTATTTGAGGATATGATTACACTACGTGAAAATTGACCTTCGGCCACACGAAAAAAGTGTGGCCGTAGGCCTTTAGCCACACACATTTGGTTCAAGTCATATGTGGCCAAAGATTGCGACACCGAGTTTTTGGTGGCCTTATGTGGTAATAAGTGTGGCTAAAGGGTACAGACATTAGTTGCTGGCCATCAAGAAGCCTCTCCAATAAGTGTGGCTAAATGGTAGAAAATGGCCACATGAGTATTTACTATGAGTGACCATTGCACGTATGTAGCCACATGAATTAATGTTTCAGCCATATGAATTTTAAAATAATGTGGCCAATAGGGTTGTGTTAAGCGTGCATTGGGACCTATACGGTGTGGATATAGCAAAGCAATGTCCACTTAAATTTAATAATAGTGTGGCTAATTATATTATATAGACACTGGATATTACATTAAAAGTGGCTAAATATATTTACTTGCCATTCAAAAACTCCTTCGTAGATTATAGTGTGGCCATTGTTTTACCGTTTATCACACAATGTTTTTCCTAATATAAAGTGTGGCTATTGTAAAACTTTTCGTCACACATAGTGAAGTACTGTGTGGCTAATCATAACTTATAGACACTGGAGGTTATTGTAAATATGGCTAAAAATTTGAACTTGCTAGTCAAAAACTCTTTTGTAGTTTGTGGTGTGGCCATTGTCTTACAGTTTATCACACATATTGCTTTTCTTAATTTAAAGTGTGGCTATTGTCAAACTTTTCGTCACACATAGTGAGGTATTGTGTGGCTAATAATATCATATAGACACTGGAGATTGTTGTCAATGTGGCTAAAAATGTGAAGTTGCCACTCAAACACTCTTTGTGGTGTGGCCATTGTCTTTACCGTTTGTCACACATAATGCTTTTCCTAATTTAAAGTGTGGCTATTGTCAAACTTTTCGTCACACATAGTGAGGTACTGTGTGGCTAATAATATCATATAAACACTGGAGGTTGTTGTCAATGTGGCTAAAAATGTGAAGTTTCCATTCAAACACTCTTTGTGGTGCGGCCATTGTCTTTACCGTTTGTCACACATAATGCTTTTCCTAATTTAAAGTGTGGCTATTGTCAAACTTTTCGTCACACATAGTGAGGTACTGTGTGGCTAACAATATCATATAGACACCAGAGGTTGTTGTCAATGTGGCTAAAAATGTGAAGTTGCCACTCAAAAACTCTTTTGTTGTTTGTGGTGTGGCCAATGTCTTTACTGTTTGTCACACATAATGCTTTTAAAGTGTGGCTATTATCATACTTTTCGTCACACAAAAATGTTTATGTTGTGGCTAATAGTCATTTATAGAGTCTAATTTTTGTAATTTCAAATACTTTTGGCTACACATATTTAATGTGTTCTATATGGCCAAATTGTGTGTAATTAGGCAATATATAATTATTTTTATTTTTTGTGCAGTAATATAAAACAGCTATAAGCAAGCATGACAAAAAAAAAATAGAAACAAATTATATTAACAATAATATTCACTTAAGCAAATGTATATGCAAAATATCTTACAAAATACAAAAATAACGACTACCTAAGGCGTCGGTTTTTTGGCACTGCTCCTTGTCTTCTGTTTGGTCACCCGGTCTATCGTTGTGTACTTTGCCTTTGGCTTCTTTCCAGCTCTGCCTGGTTCTTTTGAGGATGGGAGTGGTGGTAGCTGGAACAACAGAATATGAAAAACAAATATGATTAATTAATGTCGTATTTTGTAATTGAATAGAACAAAATAGTAGGCCTGCAGACGAACCGAACGTTCGTTTAACTGTTCGTGAACCTTTCGGCTGGAAGTTCGTTTATGTTCGTTCAATTACATTAGTTTAGATTATAAATAAACGAACATAAACGAACACAAGTGTTCATTTTTTAAACTAAATGAAATTGAACATAGATATTTGTCCGGTTATGTTAAAAGGGAACAAACCTCCTGGTCACATACGATTAGGTGTTCTGGCCAAGAAACAAAAGATCCACGTGCGTTGCCAACAGTCACAATTTCACCTGCCTCACAAGGAATAATTGCTTGTTCCTTTATGACTTCATCAATACTAACTTTATAGCAACCCTCCGGGATTGCTTTTCCATGCAACTGTTGTGGAACCGGTGACCAATAAACTTTTCCATTTGCCACCTTGTTACGCTTGTCATGCACACACAAACGACACTCATACACCTATAAACCAGCATGTGAAATTAACATGGCTTAGTTGAAGTCAATATATAAGTACATACCCATGTTGGTGGGAAATTAACAATGTTTCGCGCAGTACATACCTTTATGACAGCAGTGGGGAAGCTTCATCCGTAGATACATCAACCTTTCTTTTACGGCTTCTCCATTTTACCTAAAAACCATTCAATGAATCAATCAACAATTAAAGGAAAAACTGAAATTGTCAAATACTTACTGATGGCTTTTTCGAGCCGTTAGTGTTCGGAGTGTGGTGTAGTTGTGTTGATACTTGGTCAACATTGTTCTCTACGGGCTTCATTGGTAATATAACAGAAATTGGAATTGTTAGGACTTATTAGGTTTTAAAATATAAAAACTGAAACTGCCAATATCTTACTGATGTCGCGCTATGGGGATCGACTACCGTTTGGTCAACACTTTTTTCCACAGACTTGGCCTGCAATTCCGTAAATAGAAAATAAGCACACTCACATTGGACAAGAATTATAAAAAGTACTGAAATTGTCAAATGCTTACTGATGTCGTGATATGGGGAGCGGGTACCGTTTGGTCAACACTTTTTTCAACAGACTTGGCCTGCAATTTGGTAATAGAAAATGAGCACACTCACACATTGAAAACGAGTTATAAAAAGTACTGAAATTGTCAAATACGTACTGATGTCGTGATATAGGGAGCGGGTATCGTTTCGACAACTATTTTATTCGCAGACTTGGGCTACAATTAACTTATGCAAAATCAGCACACTCACATGAAAAGTTAATTATTAAAACAAATCAATCAAACTGTCAAATGGTTACCTGAGAAGTGGATTCTTGTTGCACAGCCTCACCTAAGGTTAAGATGTTTCCCACAGAACTGTCCTACAAATCAATTTATTAGGTTATGAAAAATGAAAAATCACCTGGAAAGTTGTAATAAACAAAGAAACTGTCAGATACATACTGGTGCTGGCATTTTATTTTGTGCCACAACACGAGTACTTTGGTTAGAACCAACCTGTTTGGGAATAGGATTTACCTACGAATTGTGACAAAAATACTGCCAATTATGTATGTCGAATGCATTAATAATATGTAGCATATGTCACTTACTTGACTTGCCAACATTTGCGGCAAAAATCCTTCGAGATGTCTGAACCTGGCCTCAAATGCTAACGGTTCCTTCTCACGGCTTGCTAGCATAGCACTCGTGGATTCAAGTAGAGTCGTCAACCTGTTCACCACTTCATCTCTCTGCACCGCCTCATACTCAAGTTGGGCAATCCATTGCTTAAACGAGCCTTTTACCCGACTCACACCCCAATATTTACCTGTTGTCAATCCGTACCCAATCCGTTTTAAAAACCCACCTTTCTCTTTGCCAAACACTAAGGTGACGACATCTGTGCACGGTTCAAGTGCCAGGGCTCCGGAGGCGATCTGCTCCTCATGCTGAGCCTGCAAGAAAACAAATATTATAATACACTTGTAACACGCTTATGTATCCACATAAAGTGTTGAGACAAGTTATACAGAATCAAGTTTTTTTTGTAAACGAGTCTATTACGCTTGTAACACGCTTATGTACAAAAATACATATAAATATTCTAATACGCTAGTAACACGCTTATGTACAAGAATCAAAGTCTATTACTCTTGTAAGACGCTTATGTATCCACATCAAGTGTTGAGGCAAGTTAGATAGACTCAAGTTTGTTTGACGCCAATATAAGGCTGTATGTGTGGCAATGAATTGACTTTAACATGATTTAAAAAGTTTAATACTAAAACATACTAATTTGGTTGCCACGCCTTCGACAACAGCATTCTTGTATGCACCATCTTTATCCCCCTTTCCTTTCATCCACATTAATGCATGGCCGGGGATCACATCCGGTCCAATTTCCTTCTTTTTGACCTTGTAAAATATTCAAGAGAAAGCAGCTGACGGTCATGCATTAGAAACATAACCAACAAATCATTGAACTAGAGAGAAAGCAGCTGACGGTGATTACCAGTTTCTCTCGAAGGTAGGTATAACCCCCTCGTCCCATGTGATGATCAAAAACATTCTTTGCTCGAGCTCCCTTTGATGAAGCCGATTTTTTCTTCAACCACACATTATAATCATTTCATTATATTTAAACAAAAAACATAAACCATATATAGTCGATCATTCTACGTTTGCAGAGTAGAGGATTTATACCAGAAACATCTTTGATTGTGTGTACTCAATGAAGCGATCCCAGTCTTCTTGCCTAATCATCGTCCCGTGTCCCTTGGGTATCGCCTTCACCTTCAGAGGTTTACCTATGTTCGACATAATGTATTTGGCATACATTTTTCTTCTGAAATCCTGAAGAAGGTGTTCGAGCCGATTCATCACAGAAGGCCAGTGAGACGCCTCAATCTCAAAATATTTCTGCATAATATAATACAATAAAGGTAAATTACTTCTCAAAATATAAAATGCACAAATAAAAATTAAGAATAACTGTTATTTGTTCCCACAGTTTATCTCTAAGCTCCTTTGTGACCTCCCTCCAACTTAAATGTCTCAAGCCAACTATTTCCCGTACAACATCCCCAAAAAAACTTGCAAACTTTGATCTGTTTTGGCCAGTGAACCTACCCAGATTATCAAACTCCTCTGCCAGTTTGACACCACCAGAGTTTGCATATTGGGTACGCAGCTTAGGTAACCTCGTCAACCCCCTTGTAGGTTTTTTCGTAGTAGCAAAACCGTTGAGGGGTTCGATAGCCTCCAAACTGTTGAGGGGTTCGATAACCATCGTCCCTATAACCTCGTCTGCTTGACCATCGTCGTCGTTGGCTTCCTCGCTGGAGTAGCCTTCAGTGTCGTCTGATTGAGCGTTGTCGTCGTAGTTGGCTTCCTCATCAGAGTATAAAACATGTTCTTCTTCGATTCTTTCATCTATAAGCTTCATCTTCGATTGTTTTTTAATAATTTGGAGTGTAATTTGGAGTATAAATCATTATCGGCTGATTTGTGGAGTGGAAAATTTTTAATAATTTGGAGTGTAATTTGATTTTTGGAGTGTTAAATGTAACTTGGAGTTTTTGAATATTTGGAGTCAATATTTTGGAGCTTTTAGAGTTTTGCCTCCCTTTTAATTAAGAATCAATAGATTATTGGCATAGTTTTTACAGCATAGAACCTGTGGCTGAAAATAGGCATTTTAACAGAAGATGGTTGGATAAGCGTTTATTGCATATTAGGATATTTATATATGTTTATGTATATTAGTGTGTTACAAGCGTATTAACATAGTGTTTTTTGTTTTATTTTTAGATTTATCCATAATTACCATTCATTAAAAGTTTTCATACAAAATACACCATTACTATACATTCCATGAAACAAAATAAGAGTGAATAACAAAATAGATGATACAAGAAACTATAAAATTAAAGCATTTAAAAGCTAACCAACCAACATTCAACACAATAAACTAAAAAGTGTATCAATACAACCATAGATATACAAATAAACAACCAAATCACAAATGTTCCAAAATTCACCAAACATGTCACCAAATATTTCCCAAATGTTCCAAACATCACCAATCACTAATCAACTTTTGAAACTAACAACGTAGCTTCATTGAAGTCATATTCAAATCCGCACTTATCACCAATCTGTATTTCATTATCCACCTTGAATTTTTTCCATTTTGGTAACCGATATCTGAATTTCAGGTCCGACAGTTCACCATGAAGTCTCATTTTTTTACGACCTTCGGGATTGACCAAAGTGATTGGAATTCCATCATAGGCATCAATCTTGGTGGAAATGTGACGCGGACGACGCTGTGAAAAGCGAATTTCAAATATACTTATAAATAAAAA
The DNA here is from genome assembly GCF_021521415.1 of Bidens hawaiensis. Lineage (NCBI taxonomy): Eukaryota > Viridiplantae > Streptophyta > Magnoliopsida > Asterales > Asteraceae > Bidens > Bidens hawaiensis. The sequence goes on from NW_027496007.1 coordinate 40,062, forward strand.
AGAAATTTAAAAATTCAATTTACCAATTTCTTGGTTACGTTCATGTGGAAGACGATTTTAGAGTCATCATCTTGCTCATCAAGATGAATTGGGTTTTGGGAGGAACTACCTTGATTGCTTAATTGATAGTTGAGAAACAACTGATTTGGACCAGGAAGGATAAATTCTATGCCATCTTCATGAAAGACATTAATATGAAATGTCTTATCTGATATGATTTCAAACATAACAAACGAACCACCTTTCAAGTTGGTTTGTTTAAAAACCTCAATCCATCCATCCTCTAGCCTACAACCCATTCCATCCCAAAGACATGAAACTTTAACCATATATCTATATGGAGCAATAAGCTCGAAAAGCGAATTCATGTAATTGTCACCAAAATCTTGAATCACATACCACTCAGGGAAATCCTATAAAACATGTTAATTAAAAGACATTTGAATTTGGAAACAATCATTAAAAATAGAAATTAGAACTTACCAAGTAATGGACATGTCGGTTTCTAACTGGAATACATATCATAGTACCGGATTGATCATTTACATTTCTTTTGAAAGTAAACATATTCAAAATAGATCTTGATTTAAGCTTAAAAACAACATATGTTCCAGCTTGTATACAACATTCTCTGATTAATTCAGTCAAACCGGTTCCAAAATAGAAGTCATCAAGTACTTTGATTATAACAACAGAAAACGTTCTACCACTTTGATCATAAATCAAACAACAGCCGGTATTCGATTTCATGTCAGCAAACATTGGTTGAACAGCTTTAGGAATGAGCTATGTTCTTAGAATGTATATGTTGCAAAACTGTAAAATGTTTCATAAAAAAAATTAACCAGATAACATTAACATACCATCCTACTCATGGAATCGTTGTCGATATCTACCAGGAACTTAACTCCATTATTGAGACGTGGAATTTTTATGTTCTTACCAGGAAGTAGAAGTCGATTTAGGGTTTTGAAGTTAAAAGGGTTTTGAATTTTGGTTTTATTTATTTCTACACATTAAATTATTTATATATTTTGGTTTTTTGTTTTATAATTTTTTTAAAAAATAGTATAAAAACATAGTCTTACTTTTAGTTTTTTTTACTAACATTCCGGTATTAAATTTCGTTAAAAGTTGAGTTCGTTTAATAAATCGTATTTTTAAATAAATTTGAAATTTTATCCATTATTGAAGTATTATCTTAACCGTTAGGAAGATTTTCTGGATAAGATTTATAACTTCGTAATAGAGAGGCTTATAACATTCTAGTGTTATCATTATCATATGTAGTTTTGTATCATTATCGTCTTCTAGGTTATCATCATCACCATATGTGTTATGATGATGATCAACATCATAAAGTTATCATGTATTATAGTGGTTATCATCATCATAATAATCGATCACCATCACCATGAAACAGCATCATCATCAGACGTGCGGGTAATCAACGTGGGCATTGTATAGGCTATCGTAGTCGGCGTTGATCATACGGGTAACATATATCTCGCTATCAGTGTCGTCATCATCGTCACACATCTCCATCATCATCATCATCATCAGCATCAGCATCATCATCATCATTTGATTGTCATGTATGGGATGTAGTCAGCATCGTATGGGTTATCGTAAACAAACACCCAATATTAGCGATCACTGTCGGCACCATCTTATGAATTGTTGTCGTCATCAAACAACATCATCAGTCGAACATGCTACCATCAGTATGACCATCGTATACGTTATCATGGTTTTCGTCGATCATACGGGTTACATGTCATTAAACATCGGTGTCACCATCATCATCAACATATATATATATATATATATTAAATATGTGTGTGTGTGCGCGCGCCTGTGTGGAGTATTATCATAAAGGTACATATAATTGGTCCTCATCATATATATGTGTGATCATCATCATAGACGTCATGCTCGTCGTACGAGCTACAGTCGCCATCGTATGGGTTGGCGGAAGCAAACCGTATATATATAGGTTAGCAGCATCAATATGATAACCACCACCAACCCAGGTAGTTATATTAGAATCGTCTCGTCATAATTGGGCCAATCATCATGGTTATCATACGGGATAGCAACGTCATTGTCTCATGTATTACATATCCGCAATCATACTACACACCACCGCCCACATTCGCCACAACGACCCCCAGCACCAACCACTAACCACACTCCACCACCACCCACCACAACCACCCACCACACCACCACCACCACCCACTAATATTATATATAAATATATATACATTTATTTATACCCATTCACCACCACCACCCACTACCAACCACCACCACCACCACCACCACCCACCCACCACCACCACCGACATCCGCACCCACTGCCCACCACCACTACCCACCACCACACATCCGCCACCACGAACCATCGCACCTCCGCCATTGTCCACCGCCATCATGACCACCTGAACCCACCACCACCCACTAATATTATATATATATATATATTTTTTGCTACTATAAAATACTAACCGTACGATTAAAAATTAAAAGCACGCGCCTTCTTTTAAAGGGTCAAATAACTACCCTCGTAAGTCACTCATCTACTTCTGGAACGTGGATAAGTAAGTCAAAATTCTTAAAAACCGTCGATGATTCGTTTCTACTGTGAAGCACAAGCACAAGCACAAGCTCGAGTGGTTTAATTATTCTGGAACAGAACCAAAAAGAAGAACCCTAACTCATCTACCTCTGGAACGGAACCAAGGACGAAGAAAAATAACGATAGGTCTCAGAATGAAGATGGAACAGGTGTTACTTTATGATTTTTTTAGCGTTTTAGGTTTAGTTAATGCGTTTGATAAGCGTGTTGTTATTGTAATACATATCCTTGTTTTTTTAAATCTATGTATAATATCAACGATCAATACAATGGTCCGATGACCTTCCTTGTGATGCTTTACACGCATGAATACCATAAAAAATATGGTCCATTTGGGACTCCCGTCACAACGCCTGCAGTCAAATACATAACAACAACTACTCTTAATAAGATGGAAAAATACTTGGAGAATAATGGTCCTCCCTTAGAAGAAGATGCTACGGGAAAGGGATTGATGCGGCTGCTGCTGCTGTGACCATTAGTGCTGCCGGGAAGGGACTTGATGAGACTGCTGATGCTGCTGTTGCTGATACTACTGCTATGACAGTTAGTGCTGCCGGGAAGAGACTGCTGCTGTGACGGTTAGTGCTGCCGGTAAGCCTGTAGTTGAAGAAAACACTGCAGCTGTGGAGAAACAAGAACATGGTATTAAACTTGTTATTTTCTTCTAAAAAACTCTCATATCTCTTATCTCTACATGCATTTTATGTAATACAACATTATATGTAATTAAAAAACAGATGGTCAAAGTGCATCTGAAACAGATAATGCCGATCAAACAGCTGAACAAGATTTGGATGATTATGTAAGCGATTATTTACCTTTAAGTGCAAATGCCTATCGTGCTTGTTGACTATTATTTAACTCCATTACAACTGGCTGGGATAAATTGAAAATGTTTTTGAATTAACAATAACTATATTTTCTTTTTACAGTCATGGAATAAGGCAATGGATAACAAGTTGAAGAAATTTGATAAAATTTGCTCCGAGATCAACGAGTTGGTCCGTCAAGGAAAGGATAGACATCAATCAAATGAGAATATCTTTGCTAGATGTTGTGAATGGGAAAACAGATTCACTAATAATGTGGTCCCTAAAACACAAGATTCAGATGTTGGTGTTGGTGGTCCAGTGGCTGCTCAGAAAGGTATTTGGGGTAAATTAATTATTAGTATAATTAAAACGCTCTTAAAACAATTATGCTGTTATTTTAAACTTATTACATCTATGTGATGCAGTTGATTCAAATGTTGGTGTTGGTGGTCCAGTGGCTGCTCAGAAAGGTATTTGGGCTAAATTAATTATTAGTATAACTAAAACGCTCTTAAAAAACTTATGCTGTTATTTTAAACTTATTACATTTGTGTGATGCAGTTGATTCAGATGTTGGTGTTGGTGGTCCAGTGGCTGCTCAGAAAGGTATATCATATATGTACCAGCTTAATTATATACTAGCTTAATTATAATCACAGTTGAACATATTACGTCTTTGGCTGTCATAAAAAATGATGCAGGTGATGCAGGTCAAGAAAAAAATGTCTCATGCGCAGATATTGATGAAGTTGTTAATACAGTGCTTGTGACTTTAAAAGAGGGTATTTAATTATAAATAAAAACCAAAAGGGGTTGAAGGTAAATAATTATAGTTACAATTATTTTCAGTCAAATTTAATGTGAGTTGTTTTATGTTTAACAGTTGACACCGGATTGTCAACAAGTGATAGCCCAGATGCACTGAACTCTCCATATCTTCTGAGAGAGGATGATGTATCCGCTGGGGTCACGCAAGATGAAGAAATAATTTCAGAGTGTATATTTTTTTGTCTTGGAGACATTTGGGAGGAGGTCTACAAGTTCACTCACATAGAATCGTTCAAGGTGGTATGTGAAAGCTTCTGTCCTAGCATTTATATAGCCGCCAATGCAATGGATGCATTAAGCTATATAATGAACTATGAAGAAAAGAAAAAATCTGCAGCATCACCGTTCAGATTCTTTGCTTCAAGCACTGTGCTGGTACAAATTAATCTATTTTGTTTGTACTATTAGAAAATGCACAATAAACGCTTTAATCATCTGCATTTTAATTATTATACAGACAAGTGACCATTATTCTGAGTCAAGGGGTTTCACAGGCAAAGAAAGACTGGATGTGTTGAAAGACAACATCGAAAGAGAAATGGCAAGGAGTGGAATTCTATCACTCAAGGAGGTTGCTATAGTGCTCGTTTCAATTCTACAACGCGATCATTTCGTTGTGGTTACCTTCAATCTTCAAACAGGAGTGATAGAATTACTTGACAACAGCGCAAATTAAGAAATACCAACTAATGCAAAGTTTAAAAGCTTAGAAGACAAATCAAAAGAAATTAGAGAGAATTTTGAAGAAAGATACGGAAAGACTCCTGATATACTGGTAAACATATATACCTTTAACCCAAAAAACATACATACCTGTTATAAAAATTGTCAAAATACTTAAATTGCATTCTATTTTGTGTAGAGAAACGTTTTTTGCATGTATCTTAAAACAATCAAACACCCCATTACTCAGCAAATCCAAGTAGCAACAATCAATAGATTGAAGATGAGATGGAGAACAAAAAGTAATGGAATAGATTGTGGTATTTTTGCTATGAGACACATGGAGAAATATGATGGGAAGAGACAATGGGGGTGTAATCTCCAAACGGAAGGCCCTGAACAACAAAGACAGCTAAAAGGGTTGAGGTTAAAGTATTTGTGCAAAATCCTCCTCTCGGATACAAACCAACACAGAAATACTCTTTTCCAGAATGCACTGCTATTCCATGAAAATGACGACACTCGTTTAACCGGAGAAGAGTTGATTGCTGAACTTAAGATAAGGCAACAAAAAATTTGAATGATTTCAAAACTGACTGCTATGTACTTTAAGATACTTGTTATGGAGATCTCTAGTCTTCTGTTAACAGTTTGTAATGCACTTTAAGATAATAGTTACATGTTGAATCAATGTTTTAACACAAACATAAAAATTTTATTATTACCAAAACACACCATCACAAACATACAAATTTTATTACTACTTATCTCTAGGTGACACACATAAAAACACACCATGAAACACCATCACATACTAATCTCTGTGTGACATAAGAAACTTCAACTTCAATTCCATTGAGCAATTCAGTTAAAGAATTACCTTGCCCAAAAGTTTTAACTCGTCAAGCTCTCTCTATCCTACATCAACCATAAACAAAACAACAAGATCTCGGATAGTACTAGCGGGCATTCGAGTAAGAACTTTTGCAATGACATCCCTGGCATCCAAGCTGTTGCTAGTCTTTACAAATTCTTCAGTAAGAGTTTCCTGACAAGCTTTATCTCTCTTGATTTGAGCCTCAATATGCTTTCTAAGGGCAGCCTTGTAGGATCTGGATGATGATGATGATGACGAGCAATCCATTATTAACTAAAAATAATAATTTAAAATTATGTAGGTATATGATTTTCACAAATGTTGTGTAGGTATATATAACCAAAAGGCTCACTGACAAAACAAAAGGGTGTCCCACGCATGGGAAACGCACACGGACGAATAGCAACTCTGTAATAAATAAACAAAAGGGTGTCCCAAGCTTGGGAAACGCACCGGACGAATAGTAACTGTATTAAAAAAATAAAAGGGTGTCCCACGCTTGGGAACCGCCACAACTTGTCTCATGTGTTTTTGTTTAATCTAGAGATTACTTACATTTATATCACCTGTCAGAATTAATTGATCACAATTATACGTCACCTGTCAAAAATGCCGGGAAAAATATTATGGTAATGATAGCCTACATTAAAGTTAAACTATATCTTACTAGATCTTACTACAAATCAAACATAAATACATTAAGTTTTGTTATTCAATCACACTAACAGTTTCAGAAAGATAATAAAAATGAATTCTTCTGAGAAAACCATGAAGGCAATAGTGAAAAAAACGATGGATTTTCAGAAAGAGAAAGACAACTCTTTGTTGAAGAAAGTCGAAGCGATTAGGGCTACACTGGCTTGGGAAAAAACAAACACCTTCCAATCCTGTAACCTCATGTTGTGGGAAGACGACATTGAGTTTCGAGCAATGGTTGCTGATTATCAGCAACAACAGTCTGAATGCTACGACTCAGTGTGTGAGACCCTGGTTGACACCATAACTACGGTGTCAACCAACATGAGTTTGAAGGAGATGGGGGTGGAGACTGTGGACAAGGCGGAGTGATGGTGATGTTAGCTTCTCTCTTTTTGGTTTTTTTGTGATGCATTGTAATTATATGGATTATCTTAAAATGCTTTATGTATTGTAATTAATGGTACTTTTTGTGATGCATCTTTTGATGAATGGTAAATATGGATTAATGGTTCTCATATTTCTTTGTTAAAAATGCGTGTAATCAATTAGCTTAAAATATGTTATATATTTGTTCAAAAGAGTCTATTACGCTTGCAACACGCTACTGTACAAAGACATATATAATTAATATCCTAAAACGCTGGCAACACGCATGTGTACAACAACTCCTTTCTAAACCCTCCTATATATATATATACTTATATATCTACTTTTGTTTTCAATAAAACTCCTTTTTCACCATGGAAGAAACTTCATCGTGGACCACAACATCCAGTAACAATTGATCTCAGGTTTATTGTTTTTGTGGTCAAGAAGTCATTCTAAGAACATCAAGGACCACCAAAAATCCTGGTCGGAGGTTCTACAATTATGCATCTCAGGTTAGTGAAATTGCAAATAAAGTTGGAATTCATCTACAATTGTTGACCCTAAACTCTATATTTTTTAACTTAGGGCAAAAAATGTGATTTCTTTACATGGTCTGATTGTGTTTCGTCCACAAGATCTGATGTGTGCACAAGATGTAAAGACATAATTCCTATCTTGATAAGGGTAAATAAGTCATTAGAGGATCAACTTGCAAGGAGCGTAGCTTCACTGACTGAATCAGAAAAAAAAAGTAAAGATATTGTATTTTATTTGCTTCTTGTTGTTTTTAGGGCTTTTAATTAGTTTTGTAATTAAAAGCTAAGAAACATTGTTATGATTTTAGACCAGCTATTATGATGTATTTTTCTATTTCTGAACGGATTTAAAGGCTTTTTAATGAGTAGTTTAGTTTGAGTGTTTCCAAAATCACAGTATATTTATTTCATTAAAAAGAGGTTATTATAAAAAATTAATAAAAATATGTTCCCTCCGAAGTTTCGAACCCGCGGTATTTGCAATATATGTTTAATCACATGCGCCTCAACCGTTTGAGCAACACCCTGAGAACGTAATAGAACCTCTTCTAATATTTTTATACCAACATTTAGAAGTTTAAAATTTTCATTTTTACACGCCAATTAATCGAGTTATCTTCTGGAAGACTCCCAAATCAATTAGTATTTATTGAACCAAATAAAATCTCACCAAACCCTAATAACTGATCTGCTAGTGTATTTATTGAACTCTCGTTAATCTTAGGTGAGTACCAAATATTTTTTCTTTTAATTAGTCAATTACATTTATTGGCGTTAATTAGTATATATATATATATATATATATATATATCGTTGATGACCCAGTTAATAAAAAAATTCTTGGAAGATGGATAAGTTTTGGATGTCAGTAGGCGACAGGTGCAGTAAAGCATATAGAGATGGTGTTAAGGTATTTCTACATTTTGCAGTTCGTAATTGCAAGGAGACATCACCACCAATTTCTTTTTCATGTCCATGTGTTCGGTGTTTGAACCACGTATCTCATAGTGTAGACGAGGTAGAACATCACTTGTACAGGTTTGGAATTGATAAGAATTATACTACTTGGATAAAACATGGAGAAGCCGACACCAACATTCCAACTAATTATGTTGATAATACTGGGTTTGCCTACACCTGCATTCCAACTAATTATGATAATAATATTGTGTCCGCCTGCACCTGCATTCCAACTAATTATGATAATAATACTGGGTTTGTTGACACCAACATTCCAACAGATGCCAGTGAAACTGTAGAAATGGTGAATGCTACAAAAGACAATTTCAAAGGCGACAAGAAGTATCAACAATTTCTAGAACTACTTGTTGACGCTGAGAAGCCCCTATATAAAGAATGTCTTGACTTCACCAAGTTGTCTGCATTAGTACAACTACTCAACTTGAAAAGCAAGCACGGGGTATCTCATAAGTTCGTTGATGAACTTCTGAAATTGTTGAAAAAGATGCCACCTGCAGATAACGAAATGGTAAATAATATGTATGAGGGCAAAAGGATACGAAAAGATACATGTGTGTATCAATGACTGCATTATTTACTATAAGAATTACAAGGATTTGGAAGCATGTCCAGTTTGTAACAAGTCAAGGTGGAAGGTGGATGAGAAGACTAACAAAACTTACATAAACACGCCCGCTAAGGTACTGTGGTACTTTCCCATTATTCCACGATTCAAGCACCTCTTTCAATCAAAGACCACAGCAGAGAATTTATGTGACAATCGTCAATTTCAGGTTAACCCCGTTAACTCAACTCCGTCAATTCAAACTTTAAGATCGTTGAATCTATAACTCATACTTCATTACATTTAAACTAGGGTTTAAATGACGCTTAACACTTACTACATGTGTAGTCTTTCGGGATTTGCACCGAAACGCAAACGAGTTGACGCAAGCGATTGATAAATAAACGACAAACGTCAAAACACTAATTATGTGATTATTATGTGTTAGGTATATGTGTGTTACTTGATTGTTATGTGGAATGTTAAACAAGAAACAAGAACTAACTAGTTTAGGCTAGAGATGTAACACTTGAAAGATTAGGGACTAGAGTGTAACTTGTATTATTATAAATATAACCTTAACACTAAACCCTAACTTATTATTATTAACCTGCAACCTAAATCGGCCTCTCTCTCCTTGTTCTTCACGGTTGCCGTCCACCAAGATCACACATACACACATCAAATCAAGAGATTAATCCAAGAACTAGGTGCTAGGAAGGTATACTTGATCACCTCTTACCTCTTTGTTGTTTAATTTTGATGTTTAATGGGTTGTGTGTAAACCCTAAATCGGCCGATCATGTGTATGGTGTGATTAATATGATTGTTGTTAGTTGGATAATGGATTGATAACTAGATTGATGTTGTTGCATGATTCATTGTTGTCTTTGATTTGAATTAGAACACAAACCCTAATCTTGTATGTATGGTGTGATTGATATGCATGGATAGTAGTTATAGTGTCTAGACGGTTATATGGATGCATGATAGTTCATAGATTATTATTATGTTGAGTTTTGATGTGAACAGATTCTGGACAGAATGTATATACGATGTTTAACTGACTGTAACGAAGTGTAAACGTGAAAATTGATTGAGATTGTGGGTACTGCAGTAAACTAGGTTGAGTCTAGTTTCTATAAAGTATAAATTCGTAATTTTTGGATAAGTGGAAGTATACTTTTATGATTTTACAAAAACGTGATGCAAAGCTGAGCTGTTAGACCTGCTGTTAGGTTATGTTGTAAATGTTATATCTCATGAACTACGAGACCAATTGGGTTGGTTCCACTTCTGGAAGTTGACTCACTGAGTTAGGAACCAAACCCAAGTGGTCTTGCATTTATTGGATTTTTCGGTTAACGGGAATTGCAAATAACATTCTGATGTGCATGAATCTGACTGATATGAGTTTACTGTAGTGTTTTGATCATTATGAGCAATCTATATGGAATAAAAATAAGATAAAATATGTTCTGGAAACCTAAGATATGTATGCTTCTGTGGTAATTTTTGGTGAATTAATTGAGACGTTATAATCGGTGAACTAGTGCAATCTTTCAAGTAGAAATTCTGTCATAACGAAACTAGCTGCTGAGTTGTGTAGGAATGCATGAAATATGATAGTTTTTATATAATTGTTGTATTTTGACCAAAATACCCTTGCGGGGAATAGTTGCTAGTTGATTGCCATGAATTGACCAAATTGCCCTTATGGGGAATAATGGTTAGTTAATCTTTGTTTGTTGACCAAAATGCCCTTACGGGGATGATTGCTAGTAAAGTATGTTATTAGTACGTGACACGAAAGTAATTGCTCACTCATGTATCGTATCACAATTGTACTTGTTTAAGTCACACACGATTCACAAACAAAACACGAAATCTGTTACGTGCATAGGTATTATGTGCCGAGTCTAGAGACTCGTTAAACGTACCGATACTTAGAAAATCTCTTTGTTATTTAGAACGCTAGAGAGTTTCTACGAGGCGCATCACTTGGTGATCTAGATCGGGATATTCTTCGCAAACAGTGAGTTCACTTACCCCACTCTTAAACTGCTTTCAAACGTTTTTCACTTGGGGGAGATAACATACTCCGATAAACATATTTTCTGAGATAAACGCATATGAAAGATTTTGTTATAAATTATATATCACTTGTAAAGGCTAAGCGGCACATGTAACATTTGAAGTCCCACACATCGGACCGGTTAATATTTGGAATAGCGAGTCACTTTTGGGTAGTACTACTGGGTTTGACAAACCCCACCCGACGCTAAGCTCAACTGGAGGTTGAGTGGGTGTAATTTTGGCTAACACTTACCATGGTCTGGAGGACCTGGTGACGGGCACTTGATAAACAGTCAGCTTCGGTCGCGAACCACTTAGCGATACTTGTTGTATAGATTAGCTACCTATCGATATATAATTTGACATAACACTATCTGGTAATGCAACACTTAAACGCTGTAACGTGGTTACACACTCAAACGTCGTAACGGGGTTACGCAACACTTAAACGCTGTAACGTGGTTACACACTCAAACGTCGTAACGGGGTTACGCAACACTTAAACGCTGTAACGTGGTTACACACTCAAACGTCGTAACGGGGTTACGCAACACTTAAACGTTGTAACGTGGTTACACAACACTTAAACGTCGTAACGAGGTTACGCAACACTTAAACGTCGTAACGAGGTTACGCAAAACGCAAAACGATTTATCTTATTTAACTTGTGAACTCACCAACCTTGTGTTGACACTTTTAGTATGTTATTCTCAGGTAGCCGAGGCGGGCGCGCGGTTTAGGAGCATGCATTAATGAAAACACTTTTATTCTGCAAACTTAATTTTAACAGTTACATTTGGTTTTAAGTCGTCCTGCGTGACGCAACTTTTGAATTAAGGTTTTACGCTTCCTCACCTACTTTCATTTAAACGTTTTTCTTTGGTTTGGTTATAACTAATGATTCCGATCCTGCCAGTTCACACCCTCTGACGGTAAAACTCCGTTAGTGGATTTTGAGGGTGTGACAGATTGGTATCAGAGCCATTGGTTATAGCGAACTAGAAGCTGCATGCATACTAGACTATAACCGCGACGACCCATTAGTTATAATGATACGCACTGCATAGGTTTGTGTAGTCTTGAAATCTTATTTCTTTACCTCCTTCACTCATACGCGCGCATATACACGGCTTACCTGTAGAAATGTCGACGCCACCCTCATCATCATCCGATTCGATGACGCATGCTCACGGGAAGGAACCGCAGTTACCTACTGCCTCGCCACCCCGTGTAGTCCCGGAACTCGAAGCTCCTGCACCGAAGAGGTACCGCCTATCCGGAGGCTTGTATGACAACGACGTTAGCTGGGAATGGTACCCCAACATGATCAGACGTATGGTCTACCGTGAACAAGTTCCCCCATTGCCTCACCCGAACCACCCTGCTTACCCTAACACTCTACCACCCATAACCGAACCTGTGGAGCGAGTTCTCGCAGCGGTTGTTTCTTGTTTGGAGCGTGATGTGGGTTACATGCGCTACACGAGAGAAAACGTTTCCAGATTGTTAAAAGACGAAACCGAGAATAAGGAGGAGATTGCCCGCATGGCGGCGGCAATGAAAGATATGCAAGAGACTAGTGAGCAACAAACGAAGGTTATGATGAAGATGCAAGCCGAGGTGATAGACTTGCAAGAGCAACTCCAAGAAGCAAGGACCCGAACTGAGATAGCGTTAGAACGTTGCGATATCCTACAAATGCAACTTGATCAGAACGCAGCAGAACCTGAGGCAGAGCCTGAGGCCGAACCCGAGGCAGAGCCTGAGGTAGAACCTGAAGAAGATCCCGAAGAGGAGCCTGAGGAAGATCCCGAGGAAGATTCCGAGGAGGAAACCGAAGAAGAACTGGAGGAAGAACCGACTGAGGGAGCTATAGGCTTCCTGCGTTGGGCTGAGAAGGCCGAGTCAGCTTTTGAGATGTGTAACTGTCCCCCTGCCAGTAGGGTCAAATTCGCTGCTGGGACACTTGAGGATTCCGCCCTCACTTGGTGGAATTCGAACGTCCAGATCCTTGGATTGGAACTGGCAAACGCGATGAACTGGGAGGAGTTCAAAAACATGATGCGAGAGGAGTACTGTCCGAGGGAAGAAATTTCGAAGTTAGAATCGGAGTTTTGGTCGTTCAAAATGGTGGGTTCAGAGATTGAAGCCTACACTACTCGTTCGCACGAGTTGGCTGTAATGTGTCCGCGGATGGTGGATCCGCCGAGCAAGAGAATAGAGATGTACATTGATGGGTTAGCACCACAGATTCAGGGTATGGTGACGTCTTCCAGACCAGCCACGATTCAACAAGCGATCCGTTTGGCTCACAAACTGACGTATCAGGCTGTGACCCAGGGTGCGTTACCACCGAGGGGTTCGACTGTTAAAGCCCGTGACAACCCGAGTAATGACCACGTCAGCAACAGTAACAACAACAGCAACCCGAACAGCGGGAAGAGAAAGTTTGACAACACCAGATCTTCATCCTCAAGCCTCCCACCGCAACACCACTACCGTAAGCCCGAATTTACTCGGAGTTTCAACACTCAGAATCACAACAACAACAACAACAACAACGGTAGCGGGCAGGTTTCGAGCGGATATGCTGGGAAATATCCAAAGTGCAACAGGTGCAACTATCATCATGTTGGCCAGTGTGACCGTGTCAAGTGTCAAAGATGCGGAAAGATAGGTCACCAAGCGAAAGAATGTAGAGGAGACATTGCGGCAAAGGGTGCTCCTAAGCCACCGATGACGACTAAGGGATGTTTTGAATGTGGACAGGAAGGCCATTTCCGGAAGGATTGCCCCAAGCTGAAACAGAATGACAATAATGGGGGTAATGGAAGTGGCAGTAATGGTGGAGGAAATGGCAAAGGAAGAGCGTTTGTGATTGGATCGGGTCAAGCCCGCAATGATCCGTACGTGGTGACTGGTAAGTTTCCTGTAAACGATTGTTTTGCTTCTGTTTTGTTTGACACCGGAGCAGATAGGAGTTTTGTGTCGAAAGCCTTTAGCCAACTTTTAGACCTTACTCCAACCCCGTTAGACGCTAAGTTTCCTGTTGAATTAGCTAACGGTAAAACCGTAATAACAACTCATATACTTGCGGGATGTAAGTTGAAACTGTCAGGTCATGTCTTTGACATCGACCTTATTCCTTTTACGCTTAGTAGTTTCGATGTCGTTGTCGGCATGGACTGGTTATCCGAGAACCGAGCGGAGATTATATGCCATGATAAGATAGTCCATATTACCACCCCTTCCGGCGAGATCATTTGGGTCCGAGGCGAGAGAAGCGGCATGACCACCAGCGTCATTACCCTTATGAAGGCACAGAAGTATTTACGAAAGGGTCATCCGGCAATTTTGGCGCAGATTGTTGAGAAACCCGCGGAGGAGAAACGAATTGAAGACATACCGGTTGTGCGAGACTTCCCGGAAGTTTTCCCGAAGGATTTACCTGGACTCCCTCCTATTCGTCAAGTCGAATTCCAAATCGAGTTGACACCCGGTGCAGCACCCATAGCACGAGCCCCGTATCGACTCGCACCGGCGGAACTTCAGGAGCTGTCCACTCAGTTGCAAGATTTGTTGGATAAAGGTTTTATCCGACCTAGCTCATCGCCATGGGGAGCCCCTGTCTTGTTTGTCCGAAAGAAAGACGGGACTTTCCGAATGTGCATCGACTACCGGGAGTTGAACAAGGTGACGGTCAAGAACCGTTATCCTTTACCCCGAATTGATGATTTGTTTGACCAGCTTCAGGGATCGAGTTACTACTCGAAGATCGATCTACGATCCGGTTATCACCAGCTGAGAGTGCGTGAAGAAGATATTTCAAAGACGGCTTTCAGAACACGGTATGGTCACTACGAGTTTTCGGTTATGCCTTTTTGGCCTAACCAACGCACCAGCCGTATTTATGGATCTCATGAATCGAGTATGCAAGGCGTACCTCGACAAGTTCGTGATTGTTTTCATCGATGATATTCTCGTCTACTCCAAGAACGAGACTGACCACGAAGAGCACTTAAGGATAATTCTGGAACTGCTGAAGAAGGAACAACTGTATGTTAAACTCTCGAAATGTGAATTTTGGCTTCGCGAGGTTCACTTTTTAGGACATGTGATCAACGAGAATGGTATCCATGTCGATCCCGGTAAGGTAGAGGCCGTCAAAAACTGGGAAGCACCTAAGACTCCGACTGAGGTGCGACAATTCCTAGGACTGGCCGGCTACTATCGGCGTTTCATCGAGGGATTTTCAAAGATTGCTCAACCCCTCACCGCTTTGACTCACAAGGGCACTAAGTACAGCTGGGGTGACGCGCAAGAATCCGCTTTTCAACTGTTGAAAACCAAGCTTTGTAGCGCCCCTATTTTAGCCCTCCCCGAGGGAACAGAAAATTTTGAGGTACACTGTGACGCATCTATACAAGGTCTCGGTTGTGTGCTGATGCAACTCGAGAAGGTTATAGCCTACGCCTCTAGACAACTACGGGTTCACGAGAAGAACTACACGACCCACGATTTGGAACTCGGAGCTGTAGTGTTTGCTCTTAAGATATGGAGGCATTACTTGTACGGTACCAAGTTTACCATTTACACCGACCACAAGAGTCTCCAACATATCTACGATCAGAAGGAGCTGAACATGCGACAGCGTCGTTGGGTCGAGCTGCTTAAAGATTATGATTGTGCCATCAAGTACCACCCTGGCAAGGCCAATGTGGTGGCCGACGCCCTCAGCAGGAAAGAAACAGATAAACCCAGACGAGTGAGAGCATTGCAACTCACGATTCATGCCAGCTTACCCGATCAGATTCGCGATGCGCAACTGGAAGCTTTGAAAGATGATAATTTTCCATCGGAACTCATGCGGGGCATGAGCAAGCAACTTGAAACCAAATCGGACGGGGTCCGATATTTTGAGAACCGGATTTGGGTTCCACGATACGGAGAGTTGAGAACTCTAGTGATGGACGAAGCTCATAAGTCCCGATATTCTATCCACCCTGGCTCAGACAAAATGTATCATGATTTAAAGGCACTTTACTGGTGGCCGAACATGAAAGCCGACATTGCCACCTACGTGAGCAAATGCTTGACTTGTGCCAGAGTCAAGATAGAATACCAGAAACCATCTGGTCTACTGCAACAACCGGAACTCCCAATGTGGAAATGGGAACAAATCTCAATGGACTTTATTACGGATGCGATACCATCTGGGTGATCGTTGACCGGTTGACTAAATCGGCACACTTCTTAGCGATTAAAGAAACAGACAAAATGGAAAGACTGACTCGTGTCTACATGAAGGAAGTAGTGTCGAGACACGGAGTGCCTGTCTCGATCATTTCCGATCGAGATTCTCGTTTTACCTCACACTTTTGGAAGTCGCTGCAAAGCGCACTGGGCACACGTCTTGATATGAGTACCGCATACCATCCTCAGACGGATGGGCAAAGTGAACGGACTATCCAGACCCTGGAGGATATGTTGCGTGCATGCGTCTTAGATTTCGGAAAAAGTTGGGAACCCCACTTACCCTTGGTAGAGTTTTCGTATAATAACAGCTACCACGCAAGTATTAAGGCAGCGCCGTTTGAAGCGCTGTACGGACGGAAGTGTCGATCACCACTCTGCTGGGCAGAGGTGGGTGATAGCCAAATCACTGGTCCGGAACTGGTACTCGAAACCTCGGAAAAGATTGTTCAAATCCGAAATCGCATGGCAGCAGCACGAGATCGCCAAAAGAGTTACGCCGACAAGCGCCGAAAACCTCTCGAATTTCAAGTAAACGATCGAGTGTTACTCAAAGTCTCACCTTGGAAAGGTGTGGTTCGCTTTGGTAAGCGAAACAAACTCAACCCACAGTATGTTGGTCCGTACCGGATAACTGAGCGCATTGGTCCGGTGGCGTACCGACTGGACCTACCAACAGAACTCAGTGGCGTACACGATGTATTCCACGTATCAAATTTGAAGAAATGCCTATCTGATGAAACCCAAGTAGTCCCTTTGGAGGAACTACAAGTTGATGAACAGTTACTGTTCATTGAGGAACCAGTCGAGGTTTTGGATTGGGAAACCAAAACGCTCAAACACAGCAAAATTCCAATCGTTAAGGTTCGTTGGAACTCGAGACGTGGACCAGAGTTCACATGGGAACACGAGGATCACATGATGAAAAAGTATCCTCACCTTTTTGAAGGGCTAACCAAACACCGAAAACCGCGAAACCCGGCAAACCGTCAAACATCACCGGAGGTATGAACTAAATTTCGGGACGAAATTTCTTTCTACTAGGGGATGATATGACAAACTGAAAATCTTTCTTACTTTTTCAGGCTCTTATCACGACTTGACTCAAATTTTCGGGACGAAAATTCTTTAACATGGGAATGATGTGACAATCGTCAATTTCAGGTTAACCCCGTTAACTCAACTCCGTCAATTCAAACTTTAAGATCGTTGAATCTATAACTCATACTTCATTACATTTAAACTAGGGTTTAAATGACGCTTAACACTTACTACATGTGTAGTCTTTCGGGATTTGCACCGAAACGCAAACGAGTTGACGCAAGCGATTGATAAATAAACGACAAACGTCAAAACACTAATTATGTGATTATTATGTGTTAGGTATATGTGTGTTACTTGATTGTTATGTGGAATGTTAAACAAGAAACAAGAACTAACTAGTTTAGGCTAGAGATGTAACACTTGAAAGATTAGGGACTAGAGTGTAACTTGTATTATTATAAATATAACCTTAACACTAAACCCTAACTTATTATTATTAACCTGCAACCTAAATCGGCCTCTCTCTCCTTGTTCTTCACGGTTGCCGTCCACCAAGATCACACATACACACATCAAATCAAGAGATTAATCCAAGAACTAGGTGCTAGGAAGGTATACTTGATCACCTCTTACCTCTTTGTTGTTTAATTTTGATGTTTAATGGGTTGTGTGTAAACCCTAAATCGGCCGATCATGTGTATGGTGTGATTAATATGATTGTTGTTAGTTGGATAATGGATTGATAACTAGATTGATGTTGTTGCATGATTCATTGTTGTCTTTGATTTGAATTAGAACACAAACCCTAATCTTGTATGTATGGTGTGATTGATATGCATGGATAGTAGTTATAGTGTCTAGACGGTTATATGGATGCATGATAGTTCATAGATTATTATTATGTTGAGTTTTGATGTGAACAGATTCTGGACAGAATGTATATACGATGTTTAACTGACTGTAACGAAGTGTAAACGTGAAAATTGATTGAGATTGTGGGTACTGCAGTAAACTAGGTTGAGTCTAGTTTCTATAAAGTATAAATTCGTAATTTTTGGATAAGTGGAAGTATACTTTTATGATTTTACAAAAACGTGATGCAAAGCTGAGCTGTTAGACCTGCTGTTAGGTTATGTTGTAAATGTTATATCTCATGAACTACGAGACCAATTGGGTTGGTTCCACTTCTGGAAGTTGACTCACTGAGTTAGGAACCAAACCCAAGTGGTCTTGCATTTATTGGATTTTTCGGTTAACGGGAATTGCAAATAACATTCTGATGTGCATGAATCTGACTGATATGAGTTTACTGTAGTGTTTTGATCATTATGAGCAATCTATATGGAATAAAAATAAGATAAAATATGTTCTGGAAACCTAAGATATGTATGCTTCTGTGGTAATTTTTGGTGAATTAATTGAGACGTTATAATCGGTGAACTAGTGCAATCTTTCAAGTAGAAATTCTGTCATAACGAAACTAGCTGCTGAGTTGTGTAGGAATGCATGAAATATGATAGTTTTTATATAATTGTTGTATTTTGACCAAAATACCCTTGCGGGGAATAGTTGCTAGTTGATTGCCATGAATTGACCAAATTGCCCTTATGGGGAATAATGGTTAGTTAATCTTTGTTTGTTGACCAAAATGCCCTTACGGGGATGATTGCTAGTAAAGTATGTTATTAGTACGTGACACGAAAGTAATTGCTCACTCATGTATCGTATCACAATTGTACTTGTTTAAGTCACACACGATTCACAAACAAAACACGAAATCTGTTACGTGCATAGGTATTATGTGCCGAGTCTAGAGACTCGTTAAACGTACCGATACTTAGAAAATCTCTTTGTTATTTAGAACGCTAGAGAGTTTCTACGAGGCGCATCACTTGGTGATCTAGATCGGGATATTCTTCGCAAACAGTGAGTTCACTTACCCCACTCTTAAACTGCTTTCAAACGTTTTTCACTTGGGGGAGATAACATACTCCGATAAACATATTTTCTGAGATAAACGCATATGAAAGATTTTGTTATAAATTATATATCACTTGTAAAGGCTAAGCGGCACATGTAACATTTGAAGTCCCACACATCGGACCGGTTAATATTTGGAATAGCGAGTCACTTTTGGGTAGTACTACTGGGTTTGACAAACCCCACCCGACGCTAAGCTCAACTGGAGGTTGAGTGGGTGTAATTTTGGCTAACACTTACCATGGTCTGGAGGACCTGGTGACGGGCACTTGATAAACAGTCAGCTTCGGTCGCGAACCACTTAGCGATACTTGTTGTATAGATTAGCTACCTATCGATATATAATTTGACATAACACTATCTGGTAATGCAACACTTAAACGCTGTAACGTGGTTACACACTCAAACGTCGTAACGGGGTTACGCAACACTTAAACGCTGTAACGTGGTTACACACTCAAACGTCGTAACGGGGTTACGCAACACTTAAACGCTGTAACGTGGTTACACACTCAAACGTCGTAACGGGGTTACGCAACACTTAAACGCTGTAACGTGGTTACACACTCAAACGTCGTAACGGGGTTACGCAACACTTAAACGTTGTAACGTGGTTACACAACACTTAAACGTCGTAACGAGGTTACGCAACACTTAAACGTCGTAACGAGGTTACGCAAAACGCAAAACGATTTATCTTATTTAACTTGTGAACTCACCAACCTTGTGTTGACACTTTTAGTATGTTATTCTCAGGTAGCCGAGGCGGGCGCGCGGTTTAGGAGCATGCATTAATGAAAACACTTTTATTCTGCAAACTTAATTTTAACAGTTACATTTGGTTTTAAGTCGTCCTGCGTGACGCAACTTTTGAATTAAGGTTTTACGCTTCCTCACCTACTTTCATTTAAACGTTTTTCTTTGGTTTGGTTATAACTAATGATTCCGATCCTGCCAGTTCACACCCTCTGACGGTAAAACTCCGTTAGTGGATTTTGAGGGTGTGACAATTTAACATGGCACGCCACGAGTACCAATAAACCCGGTGTTTTACGCCACCCATCAGATTCACCAGCATGGAAAGCCATAGATGACAGGTACTCCGATACCATCGAAAGCGATCCAAGAAATCTTCGTCTAGGGATTTATAGAGGCAACAGAAACCACAGTGTCTGGCCTGTTTTAGCAGTCATTTACAACCTTCCACCTTGGATGTGTATGAAAAGAAAATTCATCATGCTTTCCATATTAATATCCGGAGTGCCAGGAAACAATATTGATGTGTTTTTACAGCCTTTAATTGACGATCTAGCATCTTTATTTGAGTTCGGGGAGCCAACATATGATTCATAGAAACAAGAAATGTTTACACTACGTGCAGTTGTGTTATGGATGATTAATGATTACCCTGCTCTTGGTACACTATGTGGTTGCCCTTACAGTGGATTCAAAGGTTGTGTGGTGTGTCCGGGCGACACTCAGTGTGTTCGACTTTATCACACAAAGAAGCAGAGTTATACTTCCCACATAAGGTATTTATCACATGACCACCCTTTCAGAAAACAAAAAAAGACGTTCAACAGAAAAGAGGAGATGAGAACCGCTAAAGAGCCTATGACAGGGGCAGAGATATACGACGAGGTCAAAAACATTAACAATGAATCCCTAATTGGGAGTAAGAGGAAAAGGGATAACATAACGCCGCACCAATATTGGAAGAAGTTCAACATATGGTACCAACGGCTCAGCTATTGGAAGTATTTACCTGTCCAACATTGTATTGATTTGATGCATGTTGAAAAGAATGTGGCAGAAAGTATTGTCGGGATGTTGCTGAACATTCCCGGTAGGACAAAAGACGGATTGGCAGCTATAAAGGATTTGGAGTTTTTAGGGATTAAAAAGGAGTTGCAACCGAAAGCAAAAGGCAACAATACAGATTGCCTGCAGCATGCTTCACATTATCAGCGCAAGAAAAAGACATGTTTCTTGAAACACTGTATAAACTGAAGGCTCCACTAGGGTATTGTTCTAACTTCTCTAGTTTGGTGAATCTTAAAGAAAGGAAGCTACAAGGCCTTAAATCACATGATTATCACATGCTTATGCAACAATTTCTACCCCTTGCAATACGGTCCATCATGCCAAAACCAATGAGGAATGCTATAATCAGGCTTTTTTTTTCAAGTCAATTTGTAGCAAAGAAATCATTGTAGAAGAGCTTGATAAGATGCATGAAGAGCAAATAGTTACACTGTGCCTGCTGGAGAAGTACTTTCCGCCATCATTTTTTGATGTCATAGTTCACTTAACCGTGCACCTTGTAAGAGAGATAAAATTATGTGGGCCACCATGCTTTCGTTGGATGTATCACCTAACCGTGAACCCTGTATGAAGGTTATCAAAGGGCATGTGCGAAACAAAACTTATCCAGAAGGGTGCGTTGCCGAGGAGAACAATGCGGAAGAAACAATCGAGTTTCTGAGCGAATACCAAAAAAACATCAAGAGTACTGTTGGTATTCCACATGATAAGCATGATGATAATGGGGAGACAATTCCTGTCACAGGCGTTAAATCAGTTGAAGTTTCTCCTGATCATTTCAAGAGAGCACATTTCTATGTGCTGCAGAATACGCCTGAAATAGCGCCGTATATCGAGTAAGTATTACTAACATATATACTCTAAATTATATATATATATATATATAGGGTGCAGTTACTGTATATAGAAAACTTAAACGCTCAGCAAACGCACCCATATATTAAATCAGAATATACCGTACGTTAAGGCATTAGCGTACAGTAACTGCACCCATATATATATATATATATATATATATATATATATATATTAATTCATAATATATTATACTCCTACTTGCAGACAACACAAGACCTCTTTGAAAAACCAAATGCCTGGTGAACGACAAGCATTGCTGGAGAAGGAGCATACTTTAAAGTTTGGTGACTAGTTACGCGACATGGTAGATCAATTTATTAAGTCTTCAATAATTTTTAAAATCCTTTTATAGTTTCTGCAATGTAGGTGAAGAATCTAATCTTTGTAATGAAATTCAGGTTGAAAGAGAGCTATCGGGCTCCCCAGGTTCTATATCGGAAACCGTAAAGTGGATTGCACATGGAGCACACCGTAACGTTTACAAATACGACTTGTACGACATCAACGGTTTTGAATTTCGTACAAAATCTCATGATGGTAGAGTTTACCAGAACAGCGGGGTTGGTGTAGAGGCGGATGACATGCACATCAAAAAAGACGTGGTAACGTATGGACAAAACTTTTGTTTTGGGGTTTTGCAAGAGATATGGGTCCTATATTATCATACTAAAAGAATTCCGGTCTTCATGTGCCAATAGGTTGACCGTAAACATGTCAAACATGATATTCTTGGTTACACGTCGGTCGACCTAAACAAATTTGGCCACAAGGAAGATCCGTTCATATTGGCCTCGCAAGCACGCCAGATGTTTTATGTTCAAGATCAGCTGGATAGAAAAAACATGTGTCCTCATGACTCCACCCAAGAATTATAGGCATTCGTATGACGAAGTCAATGAGGAATTTAGTATAGTAACTTTCCCTCATGAGGGTAATACATTGCCACTTGTACAACCAAATCAACTGCTTCGTAATGAGTCCCCGGTTGATTACTTGAGGCCTGGGAAAAATCCTACAACTATTCGTAATGGAGATTGACACCGATGCCGGGGTTGTCGACCCAGCAGTTGTGTTCGTTCGGCTAGTTAGATGTAAATAATGTTTAAATATAGTTGTGATACATGATATCACCATTCTTTACTTTGTACTTATTAATTCAAACTAAAGAACTATTGGTTGTTTTTAATGCTATTACTACTTATACGTACAGGCCGGTTTGTTGAATTCATTTCATCTTCTAGCTATTTTGGTCAATTGGTGTCAAGTTCAAACATACATCATGTTTCATCGATAAAAGTCACAATTGACTTGTAGTGTACCATAGTAAGATCAATAAAGTCATTACACTCATAACTAACTCGTGCGATTTCAAAGTTACATTAATACAAAGAAAGCCCAAAAATGCATCATGTTGTCTAGGGTGTTCAATGACAGTCATCATTTCTCGTCTGATGGTTTTGTTTCTTGCACAACCTCTATTTGGTTTGTTTCAACATACTTTTCAACAACTGGTTTCCTGCAAAACATTATCAACTCATTTTATAAAAAAAAGACCATTATGCCCTTCTTTTCACTAACCTGCATACCAAAATTGTACCCTCCAGACTTTGAAGAATCCTTTGAAAGGATTTTATCAAAATCTAAGATCTTTGGGAAGTTTAAGATCTGTGGAAACCTTAGATTTTTTCTGCTTGGCCAAGTTTGGAATTCACATAACATATATAGAAGTGTAATAAATTTCAGTCACCAGTTTTATTGCAGTTATTAAAGTCTTTGTTGTTATATAGTTGGTTGTTGAGTGTATAACACACTATAACTGCATACTACCTGTCAAAATGGTTTCCACACGCTTTGGATACGCACAGAAGCTAATTATTTTTGGGAATTAATTATATTTATACCTACTACCTGTCCAAAATCTTGGAAATATATTTATGTAATGATAGCCTACATTCAAATTGATTAAAATAAAAAAAACTAGTAAATCACACACTTTGTACGCTTTTAATACCTGTCAAAAATCTTTGAAATATATTTATGTAATAATAGCCTACATTCAAGTTAATTAAAATAAAAAAAACTAGTATATCTTACTAGATACGCTACAAATCAACTAAACTACAATAAATTACTGTCTCAACTACCAAAAATTAAATTTTAGGTCTATTTTCTTATTCAATCACACTAACATCTATTTTAAAGTTAATTAAAAAAAACTACATCCAATACGCTATACATACGCATAAACCAAAATATAATAATAACATTTACAATTAATAATTAATAACATTTACAATAATAACTGCTAGTTAATAATATCACGCTTTGGAAACGCTCAACGCTCTACAGTTAATAATAACATTTACAATAATAACATTCACATAATATAAGTGATTAGGTATTAAAAAAACCAGTCATTAAATTTCAGCCACCAGTTATATATATCACGCTTTGGAAACGCTCCACGCTTTACAGTTAATAATAACATTTACAATAATAACATTCACATAATATAAGTGATTATGTATTAAAAAAAATTAATATGATTAATCAATTCACATAACATAAACATATTAATACCAAAATATAAAAATTACAATAATAAGATTTAATTACATTAATATAGAAAACCAAACATTACATAAAACTATAACTAGCTCCTAGCATCCGACTCCGTCTCAGAATCGACATCCATCGTAGACCTCCCTGTAGATTACGTATCCGAATCTACATCTGGATTCTCCTCTAGAGTATGAGAGGGCATGATCCTCTCGTATATGCCATCAGAGGTGTAGGTGGAGTCCCTAAGCCTACGGAGCCGAAGGTTCACCTGAGAATGGAATGCCCCATAAACGGACACCGCCATGAAGTGCTCCAAGTCGTTCAACTCGATGTAGGCCACCTCAATTCCCGGCACTACCATTTCAGTGCTTAAATAATCAACAGTCATGTACCCAAGCCATCTAACCATTCGGATAAGTTGTTGGTACGAGAAGGTTTGAGGGTTGACATAGTCAATATACCTCACCCTTTGATTCCTCCAGAAGGCGCCGGAAAAAAAGTGGAATCGTATCGTGAAAAACGTGGGGTCGTAGTAGATGGGGGCTTTAGCACCCGGTGCACGTTCGAGCCAAGCTGCAGCCATTATCGAAAATTATAATCGGAAGAAAGGTAGATTGTGAGTGTGATAGTGGATTCTGATTATGGATTGTGATTGTGATTATGGATTGTGATTGTGATTGGTACTTAAACACCATCGGAAACCGCCGATACATCTCCCTGATAATTTGAATTTGGTGGCACAAGAAACTGTAAAGGCAATGATGACGTCGCCACTCGTCAAATCAACGTGTGGCCATTAATTACGTTTTTGACAAGCTTAAACATATTTTAGTGTGACCATTTATCAATTATAGCCACACATAATAACTGTATATGTGACAATTAAAAACTTAGAAAAAATAAAACTAACATACTCTTTGGTCACACAACCTCTTATAAGTGGCCATTAATTACATTTGGACACACTTAAAAATATTTAAGTGTGACAACTTATCACTTATAGCCACACATAGTAAGTGTATCCGTGACAATAAAAAACATAGGAAAAATAAAAGTAAACTACTCTTTGGTCACACAACCTCCTATAAGTGGCCATTAATTACATTTGGACACACTTAAAAATATTTAAGTGTGACAATTTATCCCCTATAGCCACACATAATAAGTTTGTCCATGACAATAAAAAACTTAGGAAAATAAAAGTAAACTACTCTTTGGTCACACAACCTCGAATAAGTGGCCATATATTTTAAGTGTTTTAGCCACATTACTAATAAATACAAAGGTTGTTCGTCATATTTCGCACTTTATTAAAAATATGGCTAGAAAATGTGACATTAGGTCACACAACGTAATATAAGTGGCTATATCTTTTACCTTTTAGACACATCTCTTATCAATACAGTAGCCGTTTGTCACATTTGGCCACACTATTAAAACATGTGGCTAGTTAAATGTCATAGTTTGTGGCTAATGCATGTGTTTTTGGTCACATGTATCAAAGATCAAACAAACTATGACTGTAGGTCACATTTCGCCACACGTTTTTATAATGTGGCTAGTTTTTGTCACAGTTTTATTCAAGTGTGGCGAAAAGTACCTGAGTAGGTATAGAATGGTTACATGAAGAATAATATGTGTCGCCAAAACATTCTGGAAGGTTTTCAAATATGGTCAAAGACCTTTTAGCCACACATTTAAGCCGAAGTGTGGCAAATCGCCCAGACCACATATGTGGCCGAAGGTCGATATTCACGTAGTGTTACATGAAATGTGATAATATGAGAATAAGGTGACTTTCTTTGGGGTGACGCATACGTGCATCAATATAAATAAAATAGTATTGATTAATAACCAAAACAACCGATGAAATGTGATAAAACGTGAATACGACCATTATTGTGAAACCATTTATATAATCGTCATAATAATAACGGTTTCTAATAGCGCCAAAATCGTGTTTACATAAATGCTCAGATATAATCAACACAGTTATGAAAATATCGTTTAAAAGATAAACGAGATTTTTTTTTTGCGAAGTTAATGTTTTGAAAGTATTATACAAACTGTTATTGAATAGCTTGGATTCAGTCAACTCAAAACACCAAAATGAAATTTCATGTTCACAAAGTTACCACTGAAACATCTCATCAATATGAAAGAAAATCGCAATAACAGTGAGACTCGAATAAATGACGAAATAGGTAAATCACGTCTTATATGTTCATTGGAAATAAAAGAATAACATCGAAAAATGAAATCTCAAGTAAATTCGTTTTATTGTTTCCAAGAAAATGAATATAATAATATCAATATAACGCGGTATCGCGTAGCTAATGAAACGTTTTGATCATTATCAAATGTAAATCTTGTAAGTCCAATTTGTTAAAGGAGTTTGTATACATAGAGTTATTGTGATGAAAATAAATTATATAAAGTGATGATGCTTGCGATAATAAGAGGTAATAGTCGCGTAAATCGTTATTGAGAAAAAATTTGTGTAACCATATAAAATATTTATAAACGCGTCCCAAAATATTTGCAACGCCATGGTCATTTAGTTTATGCAAAATGATGAAAGTTGTAACTTGTTATTAAATAAAACTTACATTCAACATTCAAAATGAAACCTAGTATCTATAAAGTCTTTATGAGGTTTATCACCTTAGGTGACAATATTTATACCATTGAAAATATTTTTATATTTGTTTAATATATATATATATATATTTTTGAAATCAATTCCTCATAATAAAATTATGTTGTCATGACAAAATTTATATTCTACAAAGATGATTTATAAAATATGAGCAAAATACGTAAATCGTTAACCTTGAAAGGGTTTATAATTTAAAAGTGCTTCTTTGAACATACGAGGTCATTATAAATACACTAGTTGTATGTAGGTATACATATATATATATATATATATATATATATATATATATATATATATAATAAAAAGGAAAAATATAAGGGTAAAACGAAGCTTGCATGTGTATGGATGGGTTTTAGGCTTTGAATAGTGAATGGTTTTGGAAATTTGGTGTGAGTGTGTTTAGGTCCTTTGAGTAGGTTAGGCTTGGATGATTTGTGTGAGTAGAGGTTGGGCTAATAGGTGAGGTTTGGCTTATTTGAGCTTGAGTTAAGTTGATGGGTAGGATAACTTTGATCTTGGCTAGTTTGGGTTGAGATTTGGTTTATGCTTGTATTTTTGTAAGGAGTATTTGGGTTGTTATTTTGATATCAAATTTTATGTTGGATGAGAACGGTGTGGCGATATGGTTTATGAGTTGACATAGCAAGAATATAACGATCGAGTCATAGTTGGGTAAACCTTGGTTTGTATATGTCCAAGGCATTCGTGAGTGTGTTTGTCAGTGTTTTTGTAGCATTTACGTAGTGAGTTTCATAGGTTTTCGTGGCGTGGGAGTGTCGGTATTTTAAGGCTTTTTGTTGGGTTAATGTTGTACGTCTTGAATTTTGCATGGGGTTTGAGTTGGTGAAGATATACTTTTGGATGTTTAGGTTTCGTTCATATTGAGGAAAGAGTTGAGTGCGCGGAAAAACTTTTGAAGTGTAAGAATGGTTTGATTTAAGGCGGTAGTCTGAGATGGGATACAGGTGTTTGGGGACTTGGTTGTGTCTAAGGAGATTTTTTTTTACTAATAATATGTATTAAATTGAAAATAACATAATTTATAAATAATGTTTGAAGCATCCATGAAAATTTTGATAATAAAAATTTCAAGTTAATATATATATGAATATATATATATTATATAAATAGAATTTTTTTTTTGAGATCTGACCATGTGAATCACACAAAAAAAATTTATAAAGATTACAAAAATTTTATTTTATTTTTTTTATTGGTTTTATTTATTTATTTATTTTTTTCTAATGAAATTTAAAATACGTAAATTGAATGTTAAAATTTGTTATGAGTTCTCAATATTAAATGATGAATGTCGTTTTTGGGAATACAAAGTTGGGTAATGAAAATCTTTTTCTTTTTACCAAGTTCATTATTTAATATCGCGTAACAAAAATATCATGGTAAGTTAAAATGACCTGCATTGTAAATCGAGAAATCACAAGCAAACAATTTTTCTATGAAGTTTTGCGTGAGGGTTTCAAGAAAGTTACGAACTATAAGTTTGCGAATTTTCTATAAAAATCAAAGCGAAACTACCATAAGAAATTTAAAACGAGTTGTACCATAACATGCAAGTTTTATTGATGAAGATTTATAATGAAGCAAAAATGCATAATGAAAGTTGTTGTAAATTAGATTTTAGGCAATGAGAATTCTACCACGTGTATTATATAATGTAGTATAATAAAAAAATGTCATGAGAAGTTTAAGTAATTTAATTTTTTGAAGTGATCGTACAATATAAACAGAATTGTTATAAAAATATAATTTTATAAAATTTTTACAAGGACTTTAAAGACAATTTAAGGTTTATTCAATAAGAAATATACTTGAAAAGTTGAGGTGAAATTTATCATAAAACCTTCTTGATATGATGAAATTTATGTAATAAGATTTTTGTTTTGTAAATAGTCTTTATGAAAATAAATGGCATATTAAAAATCATTATAAATAGATCAAACTATATGTATATACATATAGTTATTATTATATATTTTTTTAACTTATATCGAAGAGATTTTTAATGAAAGAAATTTGCAATAAAAATCCTTGTGAAATCAAAATGAGAAAATTAGTGTAAAACTTTACCATATAAAACCGAGATATATGTGAAAAAAATATATATATATATATATATATATATATATATATAACATTTATAAATGAAGACTTGTGATAAGAATTTATAACAAAATAAAGGAAAAATGGTTTAAATTCTTGAAACGTAATAATAATATTTTAAGATTTTAAGGCAGAAAAATCGTGCATGAACTACCATGACTTGATATTCCGACACTAAAACCTTTATTACAAAAATACCATGTTGGGGTCTAAACATGTGCACGTACCACCGCGTCTTTTTCATGTCTTCGACTCAAATAACGATTGTAACAGAAACACTAAATCAGAATACAACGTCATGTCAAAACACTAGTCCACCAAATCACCGTAGTTCTATTGTTTTAACAGCGAAAATTAGGATGGCGGGCTGAACGCTCGCATTCGACTACTTAAAGTGGTCAACTCATATGAGACAATCTTTAAGGAGATTTGAAACAACGAGATCCAAGTTAAGCTCGTGATCCATAAAACACAATAAAAACTAATGTTTTTGCGTGTTAAGGTAAGGATACCTTAGAGTACTATGAAAGTGTGTGTATGTGTATATTTATGATTTGATAAAATAAATAAGTATATAAATAAGCAAGTGTATTGAACAATCAAGTAAGGTAAACACGTATAGGCAACACGTATAAGGACCCTAAAGTAAAGACTATACTAGGTCGTTACATCTAACCACCTATCTTATAGTCTTGTGGCTTTGATACCAATCTGTCAGACCCCGACCAAAGGCGGCGGAACATGCCGGGGTGCAACGTGATTGGACAAATACACAAGACACTATTTAAAGTGACAATATTTATTCAACTCATTTTATTTCAACAAATCAATAACAACACATCTCGCTCATATAATCCAATAGCAATCATATTGTTCATTTTACTAATACCCTAATAGTCTTGGTAACGTTTTCCGTCAAGCACTCGAGTCAACAAAAGTCAAACTTGTAACATTTCATAAAATAAAGTTTGTCAACACAAAGGTTGGTGAGCAATTCATAAGTTTGAGCATATAAGTATATAGTAATAAAAAGCCACAAAACTTGTATACAAAACAATGAATAAAAGCACTAGAGTTGGATAAATTGACAATTGCTAAACACGTTAGCACCACCTAGTTATCTAGGATTTTATGACAATTGCTAAACACATTAGCACCACCTAGCTATTCTAGGATTTTATAGTTATCGTTAATTTCATTACGTTAACGACACCTTGCCATGAGGGGTTGCCAAATGGTATAGGATTATAGTTCCACCATCCAAAAGGATAAACACATAAGCATATAAGCATGTAAGCATATGACACCAAATCAAGCAATTATTCAGGTAAAGTATACAATCACGTTTGTGGGTTTAAAGATTCAAGTAATTAAAGCATTTAGTTTAATAAGTATGAAATGTCACCCCAAAACGGAAGATGGAAAAAGGGGTATGAAAGTACTCACCTCGACTGATGAACCGAGAAAACTAATAAGTGGTCGACATATAGAAAGCTTGTAAACGAAACGAACGAATCCGACTTGAAAGCTAATTGAAAACGAATAAATAAAATATTAATAAACTTGACTTTAGTTGAAACTACATTTGAAACATTGGATAAGAAGGTTCGGTTATTAATCGGGTTACCGGTTTATTTGTTAACGATTAGGGACTCGTACTTATTTGATAATTAAAATAAAAATAATATTATTTTATTGGGGCTTTTAAATAACTAAACCAATATTAACTAAAAACAAGACGAGTTTTAAATCAACAGTTCGGTTTTC
The DNA here is from genome assembly GCF_021521415.1 of Bidens hawaiensis. Classification (NCBI taxonomy): domain Eukaryota; kingdom Viridiplantae; phylum Streptophyta; class Magnoliopsida; order Asterales; family Asteraceae; genus Bidens; species Bidens hawaiensis. The sequence continues at coordinate 71,159 of NW_027496007.1, forward strand.
ATAAAATGAATTGATAATAAAGTTTATAATAATATTATTAATGATAAATAATAGTAATGATAATAATAATTTTAAAAAGATATATTATATATACATATATATATATATATATATATATATATATATATATTTACGTATATAGATATAAGATAAAGATGATAATAATAATAACAATAATAATTATTAATAATACTGGTAAGTATAATACTAATAATAATAATAGTTAAAGAATAACTATCTTAGTATTAATTAAAATGATGTTGATAAAAATAATAATAATAAATAATATTGATAGTAAATAATGATACCACCATCGATGTCGGTTCGAGTTCTAAACGAGTTCACAAAATAAATATGATAATATTATTGCTAATAATTAATGATAAAAATATGATTTTAATAGATAATAATAATATGATCTTTAATATTTATAATAACAACTTCTATATTTATAATAATAACGACAATAATAATAATAATAATAATAGTATTAATAATAAATAAATATAATAGTAAGTTATATGAAAAAATAATAATAATATTTTTTACATAATGGTATTAATATTAGTAGTAACAATAAATTTGTTAAGTATAAAAATAACACCGAAACCGGTCTAGTATTAGACTCGAACCCGAGACTCTCGTTCAACAACTTATGTACAAACCAACCGAATCAAAATAATTAAACCCATAAGAACTTAATATATCCATTACCCGATCGTTTACCTTTTCCCCAAATTTAAAACAATCTATACACACCCAATCGTTTCAAAGTATTTAACCAAAAATATACCTGATACTACCAAACCAATTATTAACAATTTAAATCCGATAATCAATATATGAAAAATTAATAATACCAAGATCCAAATTAGTTTACCTATTAGGTGATTATGAGGTCGTCGGAGATGAAGACACGGAGGTTGCCGGAGCCGAATTCCGGCAGAGCCGAGAAAGAGATGGAGCAAGAGAGAGAGAGAGCGCGAGAGAGATAGAGAGAGAGAGAGAGAGAGAGAGAAATACGAAGACAGAGAGAGAGGTGACGGAACACCGGGAGCCACGGCGGTGCTCCGACGTCAGCGGCGGTGGCAGCGCATGGGTGATAGTGGGAAGGGAGAGAGAGAGCGGCGTCGGTGCTCTAGAACAACGGCAGGAGGTGGTAAAGCAGCGGCTGCCAGAATAATAATCAGCACAATATTTGGGTCACCGGAAAAACGAGACTAACCGGAAAAACGTCCGGCGGTCCGTTTGTGGCTGTGGGTGGTGTTTTTGAGCTGCGGATGAGGGAGGGTAGGTGATGTGGTGGGAGGGGATGGCCGGAGGTAAAGGAAATGGTCGTCGGAGCTCGCCGGAGCCGATTCTGACTGCCGGAAAACGGCGCCGGAAAGAATAAGGGAGGAAGATGGGGGCGGTTAGGAAAGAATGAGATAGGGTTAGGGTTTTTGGGTTTAATATATGTGTCACATATTTATAGAAATGCCCCATAAGTTTCAAATACCGTTTAAAATGAGTTCAAAGGTTCTTAAAACTTATAATAACTTTACGAAAATTAGTTTGAACCCCTTATGTTTTCTTAACGACACTATAATATGACAAAGATCGATTTGTTTAAGATCGAAGTCTATATTAATATTATATAATAATTAAATAAGGTTCTAAAAATGTTGAGTCGGGTTTTCAATATGAAAGTTTACAAAACGATTATTAATCGAGACTCAAATTTGACGAATGTCACAACAACCAATCGAGATAGTTGATCGCAAGGAAAAGCAACTACGACACAAGGTTATACCCTTAGTGAAAGTGATATGGAAGCACCACAAAGGATCCGATGCTACTTGGGAAGTTGAAGAAGAGATGCACAAGTTTTATCCAGATTTGTTTATGTAATAGTTAGGTTTCGAGGACGAAACCTCTTTAAGGAGGAAAGACTTGTAACATCCTGTTTTCTAGCTTCGTTTAATAAATGAAATATGAGATAATATAAGTCGGGCTAATGTTGGGTTAAATGCATATGGGTTATGGACTTGGGTTATGAAAGAAGGAAAAAGACCATGGGCTTAAGCCCATGATCCATAAATATATAAACCTTTAATCACCCACTTAATTTCATTTCACACATATTCCATACACCCTCAAAACACACACTTAAGATCTCTCTCTCTAGCCGATATCACCAAGGAAAAACGATCCCGATCCAAGGTAATGATAGTATGATATTGTATGAGCTTAAAGCCGATAGATATGGTCATGAAACGATAGGCCGACACCGTTTAACCGTTTAAGTCACGAGATCTGGATGGAATCGGGTATAAACTGAACCTAAGATGAGCTTAGGGATCACCCTAGCTCAGATGTGGATCGAACGAGACGAAAAACGGTGAAAAACGAGTTAAATCTAAAACTCGTTTTTCAGACGAATCCGCTGTTTTTCGGCGACGGCGCCGGAAAAGTGTATACGCGGTTAAGGGATGTCAGGGAATGTTCTGACATTCCCGGACCTAACCCTAATTCATTAACGGAAAGTTAACGAATTGGAGGAAATTCGTTAACGAGGAGTTAACGAATTAGAAGCATTTCGTCAAGCGATTCGTTAAAGGAAAATCTAACGAACTAGACTTAATTCGTGTTCAAATTCGTTAAAGATAAGTTAACGAACTAGCTTCCAATTCGCATTTATCATTCGTTAAAAGAAATAACGAATTAGAAGGTCCAGTTCGCTACTTGGTCTGGTTCGCTATATGGACTGATTCGTTAAGGTCCAGTTCGTTAAAGGGTTCAATTCGCTACAAGGACCAATTCGCTAGGATAAGCCAATTCGTTATGAATCAGTAACGAATTAGAAGTTTAACGGAATGACAAGAACAGTCCTTGGACTTAGAAAAGAACAATTTAATTAAAAAGAACCCCTTGGACTTTTAAGTTAGTAAATTAATTAATGATTCAAAATCCTAATGAAAATGTGTTAAGGCAGCTTAACCCCAGCCAGGGGCTCTGCCCCTTGGACCCCGCTAGGGGCTACCGCCCCTAGAACTCCGCTGCCAGGGGCGCTTCCCTTGGAACCTTGTTCGTTAAGGGGTATAATTGGACTAGAAATACGATATGGATAGTGATAGTAATTAATACGCGTAATTATTATACAGTTAGTCGTGCACAGCTCAAGAAGGGAATAACGATTAATGGTGAACGTAACCGAGTTCAGGTGAGTTTGTAGTCCTCTACCTTGTTATGTTTTCGGGGCTGTGTGCATACTCGATGTGATTAGTTAATACACTTATCCTAAGTGATAAGTGTATGCCATATATTTTTTATGTGAAAGGTGTGATTGACTGCTTGTCGGTACATGAACGATCTTCGAATATTGCATGTACTGTCAGGTAAAGGTTTGATGATAAAATTGTTGTATATGAAGAATGGATGATGTACGTATGTATGAAACTTACAGTTATGTATATAGAAAGATATGGTTTGAAGGTATTGAAGAAAGGGTGACCGGACCCTAATAATATCCGAGAATGGAGGGTGACCGGACCCTAATAATATCCGAGGATGGAGGATACCGGACCCTAATAATATCCGAGGATGGAGGATACCGGACCCTAATAATATCCTAGGTATGTAGGGTGAAATGCCCTTTATAACGTAAGGTTAGCCACAAATGTGTATGGACGAATGAAGTACAGGTTATGTATGTAATGCGTACCTTTGGTCAAGTATATGTGTATGTAAAGCAAGTTATGTGATTAACTAGAACTCACTCAGCGTAGCTGCTTTTAGTATGCACACAGGTTAACAGATTGAGACAGCTGGTTTGAGATGGACACATGGCAAGATTGAAGAGGCTGGATTTGAAGATTTGTCATGATGTTTGATACTATGTTTTAATTATGTTTTAAAAAGACTAGTTACGAATATTTATAATGAATGGTTGACTTTTATATTATTCCGCGAAATTTTTATTAACTCTGATATTTAGAACTGTGTTTATGAGTAAATCCAACGTTCAATGTAGGGCACCAGGATCGGGGCCTTACACACATACTCCATGAGGTACGATACCATTCTTGGATCGCTAACCCAGCTATGGTCAAATAATCTGATGGATCTTGGTGAATGTGTGTGGATTTCAATGATCTTAACAAAGCTTGTCCCAAGGATAGCTACCCCTTACCATAGAAAGACTGGATGGTAGATTCCCTTACAGGCTTCCAATAAATATGCTTGTTGGATGCTTACAAGGGTTACCACTAGATCTTAATGAAAGTTGAAGATGAAGAGAAAACCGCATTCCACACCGATAATGGAATCTTCTGATACAAGAAGATGCCCTTTGGCTTAAAGAATGCCGGGAATACATACCAAAGGAAATGGAAGCTTATGTTGATGAATTTGTCATAAAATGTAACATTCGTTAATTTTCAAACCAGAAAACCTGACCCATTTTAAATTTTCGATATGATTCGGTTTGTTATACATACACTCATATGTTACATATTTCGTATGTAATAGTTTTTATTTTCTAAAGTTATTTAATAATATTACTCATTACTAATATATATATATATATATATATATATATATATATATATATATATATATATATATATAATGGTTCAAATAAGAATAAGGAGTTTCCTAAGAATGGTAAGAACCAACAAATTTTTGACATTTGGCATTACAAATGATGATAAAGAACAATTCTAGGAAACTATGTCGGTTATTGGTGATTTTAAATCTAAACCATTGATTACCATGATCCAATCGCCATGATTTATTCCTAGTCTTCCTAGGAAATTACCTATTTTTATGATAACCCTCCCATATATATATATATATATATATATATATATATATATATATATATAATAACACTCATGATTTTTTTTCTTATTCAAATATCACATAAATAACATTATTGATGAATAACCAAAGTACATCCTTTTAATTTAGTTATGTCACATTTATTTTTACCTGAAATTATTTATTTTTAAAAGATGAAAAATATCTTCCTATACCATTTAAATTTGGTCAAACCTCCTTCACTTATGCACTATCCTAATCAATTTTTTTCATTAAAATACTCTTAAGAGTAACCTCCTCATGTATAAATAAGAACTCACTCCCACCCCTTTCATTCTTTACACCACTCTTTGAAAATTTCAAGAGAATTATTTCTTTATTTTTCCATTTCAAATGTATGATTTTAATTATTCAAGTCCTCTTCATCTTATTTCTACTTATTTTAATTATTTTTCATATTAGTTAATCAAATGGTTACATGAACATAACATAATCGTGTCTAGGAATCCACATAATACATACACCATGGTGTATAGGGTGGATGAGACAAAGAACACAAGGAGATGATCGATTACACGAATGTCACACTTGAAACGTTCTTAGATCTTTATTTATCTGTTTTGAATCCTTATTTTTTTATTCAAAGGACCCAAGGATTTTTGATTATATTTTCTCATAAATGTTATATAATCATGTCCAAAAAAGTTCATAATTTTATTTCATCAAAATCCTTTTTGAAATCGTTAATATATTGCTTTTAGCAATATTTCAGTTTTGACATTATATATATAGCTGTCAAAGAAATAGGCATATCTTGTTCATAACAAATAGAAAAAGTGCAATACCAGATTCTATGATACATTTCATTGAAATACCTTTCTAAAAACTATTTTTACGCATTTGAATTCATTCGTAGGAATTCGTGATCAATATTTTATATTTAGTGCTCATGGTTTCCTCAATAAGTATGATCATATGCCCCCTATGCACTTAGGACCTCGATGTTATGAGTGGAATAGGGACCACCGATCTGAGTACATTGGTTGTTACCAATTGGAAAAACATTATTTGCGCTTATCTGAGTAAATTGGTGCACAATCCCAACTGGAAAGGACCATATTTTATCAATTACACTTGTTCATGGAATTGTATGATTTTTATGTACTCATATCAAAACTTGTGTCAACTCACCAAGTATTCATTTAGTTGAATTTATTTTATATATATGTTACAGGTACAATTATTAAAGGATGAAATAGAGAAGACAATAGGACTTAGGTTATCTTAATAAATGAACAAGTTATTAACTGTTCTTGTATTTACCTTGTATTTCTTGTTACAAATTTGTGTACTTGATGTTTAAATTAATTAATGATAATATTGTCACTTAATAGTGTCACATGTGTTTCTCACATTTACATAAAGTAAAGTGAGAAAGAAATAGTCAATGACATTAAAGAAACATTCCAAATTATTAAAAGCATCAAAATGAAGCTCAATCTAGTAAAATGCTCATTTGGATCCGAAGAAGGTAAATTTTTGGGTCATATAATTGATAAACAAAGCATAAAAGCGAACCCAATTAAGGTACAAGTTGTTCTTAATTTTCATTCTCCAAAAACAAAGAAGGAGGTTCAGAGCCTCAATGGTAAGATTGTCGCACTCAAACAATTTCTTTCGAAATCAGCGGAAAAATCCTTACCCATCTTTAAAACTTTGAAGAACAATAATGACAATAAAGATTTTCAATGGACTAGTGAGGAAGAAGTTGCCTTCCTAGCCCTAAAGCAACATCTAGCTTCCTTGCCTGCTCTGGCAGCTCCTTAAAAAGGATAAGTAAATACAGTTTACCTTTCTGCTGAAAGGTAAGCGATAAGCAAAGTGCATATTTTGGAACCTGAAAAAGTTCAAGTGTAACATTCGTTACTTTTCAAACCCGAAAATCTGACCCAATTTAATTTTTCGGTTCTTATTTAGGAATATATGTACAAATATTAATATATTTAAAGTTTTGTCTTTTGTATTTATATTCGTTAACTGACCCGTTTTGTTATTTCAATGTATTTGTTTTGAAAGTATTCAATTTATGTCATGTTCAATGATTTATAGTTCATATCCGTTTACTCTATATTCGTATTGTTCAATTAACGAATCTCCGAGCCTTAAAAGTTTATAAAATAATCAAGTTCAAAGTATTCGGGTATAAAACGCAAACAATCCAAAGATTTTAAAAATATAACAAGTTGTAAGCTAGTTATGTATATTGACAAAGTTCAAGGTGCAAGAAATAAATAAAGATTAAAATCAAATCACAAAGTCATTGATAGTTCAAGGGGCTAATATGTAAATAGAATATAATAATAAAAATACCACAACAACCCAACCCTTGTCTCCCTCTTCGTTTTCCGGCAGCCCTTCCGGCGGCCGGAATTTAGCATCGTTTTTTCGGCAAACACAATTAAAAAACAATCGATTCGTTAACCCGTCCTAAATGTTATCTCCACTAATATTAAACATTAATTTACGATTAATTACACCATTTACAACCAAATTAACACTCATTAATCTCCAAACCGATCGGATTATAATCAACACTCTAATAACTCACACTAAACATCATACGATTCAACTGAACACATAAATATGACCGTAATCGTCATCTAAACCTGTTGGAAAAATAAGTTTACACAAACAAACTGTCTATAACCTTTAAATTGTTCATTCCAATTCCGATTCTGTCGATGGTCCATTCACCACTATTCCGACAACCAACCAAGTTAGTATTATGTGTAAACTAATCGTTTCAAGCCGTCTAACAAAACCCCAACCTAATTTGTGCAAACATAGAGCCAATTAACAAATTAGAAAACTAGGGTTTTGAATGAAGAAGATGATCTTGTATAAGTTTTTATATATATATTTGGTTCCATCCATTTAAAAACAATCAAATCTGCTCGAACTGGTTAGTTCATGAATGTGTCAATCAGGGGACCCGTGTTCAAACCTGGGTCATAGCAGTTTTGTTATTTTGTTTTGTTTTCATTTTTTTAAAAACCTTTCTTTTAATATATATTAACCAAATAAAATTTATAAAAACTATATCAAATCAATAAAATTATATTAAGTTAAATAAAATTAGTTATAATCTCTTTTCACCTATAAACCCGACTTTCTTTTCCGTTAAGTTTTCGTTAAAATTCCGATTAATATTATATAAATAATTAGTGTCTCGTTAAAACTTTATAACATGCCAACGTATATATATTCAAACTAAAATTTTGTTAAAGATCCATAATTCATAAACATTGTAAACTCAAACCCGTCAAGTTCGTTTAAAACTAGTTTAACTTATGTATACATATTTTCGTTCGTTAAACTTTAAAACTCATTAACATATTTCGCGTTCAAAATAAAATATACTAAAAACACTCAAAATTCTGTAACGTTCTAAATTGATATTAACCTCGTAATTTAAATAATATTCCGTTAAAATATTATAATTTCGAGATATCGAACTTCATATATAATAAAACATGCATTAAACATTTCTAATCTTGTAAACCGTTATTTACTTTATAAGTCATTGGTTAGTCTTTAAATTTGTATTTTTCAATTCTAGTTCGGGAAGTTCAATTGCTTTGGTTTCATTTACATGCTTTTGGTTATATTTCAAGTTTGTCTTTGACTTTAAGGTGTGTTTCTCACACCCCCTTTTTACTCTACTTTTGGGGTAGTATATATATTCTATCCAAGTTACAATTTCATTTAATCATTGTTTACAAACTACAATTCGCTACATGGACTTGTGTGTTTACTTGTTACTTGCTCAAAATTACTTGAACATGGATTACTTCAAGATAGTATGATCTTACCCCCCCCCCCTTGCGCTCAAGCCATTTGTTGTTATGAGTGGAAAAGGGCCTCATTATCCGAGTACGTTGGTGCACAATCCCAACTGGAAAGGACCTTACTTTCGCTTATCTGAGTACGCTGGTGCACAACCCCAGTTGGAAAGGACCTTACTTGCTCATTTACACTTGTTCATGTAATTGTAGATTTTTATGTACTTATACCAAAACTTGTGTGAACTCACCAACAAATCATTTAGTTGACATTATTTTATATATATGCTACATGTACCTTATTTAGAAGACGATGTCGTGACAAAGACATTAGTACTTAGGATATTCAACTTAAATGGACGAATTGCTTAAATACGTATTCTTTGCATTTCTTTATTTGATTTCTAAGCTTGCGTACTTGTTGTTTTAATTAATTAATGATAATTGTGTCACATAATAGTGTCACATGTGTTTTGAGCAATCAGTACGTCACACTCGGGCGTATTCCGCTTTAGCCGGGGTGTTACAGATTGGTATCAGAGCCGTGACTATAAGATAAGACATTAGACGTAGTGTTCTTGTTCGCTATAGTTTATTAATATTTATTTAGGGTTGCATGTTAGAAATTATGTAGGCCCTATTTGATTGTTCAAAGCACATACTTGATACTATTATACTGATGATTCAATTACTTCAATTACACAAGCACACACAACTCCAAGGCTTATGCCTAATGCAAATATTTTCTATGCCAATAATCAAATTTTCGATTTTTGGTTGTCCGATATTTCTTCTTCTTAAAGATGGTTCGTTATGGTGGGTATGTAGTAAACTGTAAGGGGGACGTGTTTGGTTTCCGAATTCTTGACACCAAGGTTATTGAAACCTATGGATAAGCAATGCGCATACATCCCAATCAGACGCAAGACCTGGTTGCTTACCTGGAGAGTTAGGAAGGGGCATGAACTCTATTAAGCCAAAGCATACCACTTTCAGTTTTCAAACGTGACCATGTTCTCTTTGTGAAATGAAAATGGTTACACTCTTAGGATGTCATACAAGTCATGGTGATTCATGCGACGTGTGACGTCCGACTCTCTATGTTTTACAATGTGGTTTGACTGAAAGTCTGGCAAGTCGTGGTGAACCACGAATACTCAGTTTTCGGTTAGATTTAATTATGCATTTTGATACGAGAATAGTCAAGTTTCAACTCATTTTCTTTATTTATATATTTATTTACGGTTTAAAATTTTAAAAGTTCGAAAGGTAAATTTCAATACGAATTCTTATTTACTTTACAATTACATTTTAAAATTGAAAATTCAAAAGGTCATAGTGATACATGAATGGTCGAATAACAATTCGATTACTATATTATTTTATTCATTTACCACTACGTTTTAGAATTGAAAATTCGAAAGGTCATGGTTATACATGAATGGTCGAATTTCAATCCGATTACTTAATTTCTATATTCATTTACTCTTATGTTTTAGAATTGAAAATTTAAAAAGTCATGGTGGTACATGAACACTCGATTTTCAATTCAATTATACTATTTATTGTTAAGTTTAATACTTTTTCCATATGATTATTCAATAATTTCTGAGATTTTCGTTTGTTGAAATGTGAAACCTCATGACGTTTCATGGGAATTCCAATTTCTATTTCCAATTTGGTTTCATACGACTTTTTTTCTTTACTTGTTTTCATTGATGTATCTATTAGTCGTTTTCATACTTACGTCCCAAGGCACACAAATCCTTCACATTTGGTATTACACCTTCTCGTTTTCCTAGTTTTCGCACTCAACACACGAATTGACAACCTAAGTTAGAAAGCAACTGGCCTCCGCGATCCCGATCACCCACGTTTAACCGTACCCACCTTCATCATGATAGTAAATTCAAATTCAAACCCAGCACCATTCTTGGAAACTCAAACTAAACCCAACCAAAAAGCCTCGCGCAAAAACATATCCTTTGTATAGTATTAGTATATCCCATCACCTTACTTCTCTGAGACGTTGATATACTTCAATATGTGGAAGATTCAGTTACCACTTATTGCTAAAACCTACCCAAACTCAACACCACTCACCCATCTGCAAGATATGTACCTAACCATTTGTCTCAATCATATGATTGACCTCATGCTTCATGTCTACTATCATTGTTGTTACCTAAGCACACCTACCATACTTCGAAAGGCCTAACTTGTTTCCGCCATTTAATACCTTACCCCGCATCCCTTGTCTATTCTATCTGATTCTTCGGTTTCGATACCTAGTTTATTTTACCAACTAATCAAACTCGTCTATATTTTCTTTTGAAAATCCGTGGTTAATATAGATATTTAATTTTCAATCAAATAAATTTTCATTATAAATGATTTCAAGCAAATTCAAATGGTTCATTTTCTTTATTATTATTATTATTATTATTATTATTATTATTATTATTATTATTATTATTATTATTATTATTATTATTACTGTCATCGTCATTATTATTATCATTATCTTTATCAATAGTATTATTATTAAAGTTGTTGTTATTATTATTATTATAAGTATTAGTAATATTATTATTACTAGTACAATCGTCACTACTATTAATATTATAATTATTCTTTCAAATAATATATATTTAAAGTAAAATTTTTGTTACAAACAAGTCCTAAGCTCTTTAAATGCTGTTTTTTTCTCAGCAAGTCTGAAATCAGACAATCATTTTTTTTACAAACGTCTGCTTTTACGATTAAAATTTTTATAAAATTTGCAAGTTTTAGCAATATCAAAAACTTTTTGTCTAAATAAATCTTATTTCACCATGATATATAAAAGCATCAAGATTTACAACCGATTTAAATAAATTAAGATTATCCCTTCTTTTCTTTTCCTTTCGTTAACGCCAATGAGTTTCGGCTAAGAAATCATGGCACCATCTCTCACGTCAACTTTCATACCCAAAACCAACCGAAACTTGAGAAGAAAAATGTCGCAAGCTACATTTAGCTTCTTTATTTTCTCCTTCATGTATGTTTCAAATATACCCAAAGTGATTTTTATCCACTTCTTTAGAATATTGTTACGAAATTTATTTTGATTATTTGTGGGACACATTCTGGTTCGTGGTCGGTGGTAACAAGGTTAATGGACCATGGATATTAGTGGCCAACAATGCACATGGAATCCACGGAGGTCATTCAAAAATGTGAAGCTTGTCAGCTCCATGCTCCCATTAAAACAAGCCCAAAACACAACCTGGTACCCATTATTGCTTCTTGGCCATTCTACAAGTGGGGAATGGACACTGTTGGTCCCTTCCCCGAAGGAGCCGGTAAGGTGAAGTTCCTGCTGGTAGCCGTTGACTATTTCACTAAGTGGCTAGAAGTTAAACCCCTAACTTCCATCAAGTGTAAACATGTGATAAACTTTGTATGGGAAAACATAATTTGTAGATATGGAATTCCATGTGAAATTGTGACAGATAATGGGAAGCAATTCGCTGAAAATCCATTCAACCTTAGGTGTAAGAAACTGCAAATCAAGCAAGTGTTTAGCTCAGTAGCATACCCCCAATCCGACTATTTAAGTTGAACGAATGGATCGTAGCATCATTGAAGGTATCATTGAAAAGTTGGGAAGGGTATGGCAAGAATTGGGTAGAAGAGCTTCCATGCGTCCTTTGGGCTACCCGGACCACGGAGATAACGATTCACGGAAAAACGCCCTACAACTTGATATTCAGCTCAGAAGATGTCATCCCCGAAGAAATTCAGGTAAACTCAAGAATGGTGGGAAACATAAATGAAGAGGCCAATGACTCTAAGGTTATGCTTAACCTTGATCTCTTTGAAGAAGCCTGCAAGCAGGCAGCCATTGAGGAAGCTAGGTATAAAAAGAACTTGGAAACCTTCTATAACACCAGGGTAAGAAAAGAAGTGTTTAAACCAAGAGACCTAGTCTTCAGAAACAACGAGGCTAGCAAACAATCTGACATTGAAGTTTTTATTGGTTTTTGCATGGATATGGATGAACTTTGATGATTGAAGGATTATAGATGCGGATTGATGTTTAGGTCGATGATTAGTTCGGAGATTCAACATCAATCCTATGTTTATGTATTCGGTTTCGTTCAGATCTTTTGATTTCGGTTCGTTTTAGGTCAAGTTCGTTTATATAATGTGTTCTAGATCTAAAAGTTTGGTGAAATTGGTGATATATTGTTGATAGATTGATGTTTGGAGATGAATTGATGTCATTTCAATGCTCAAATTCGTGTGATTAGTGATTAATTTCAGATCTTAGAAATTAGGGCTCATATGTTCGACATTGGGGAAAACAGTTATGTGTTCGAACTTGATTAGATGTTGATTTAATTGTGTTCGCGAGTTGTTGACTGAATTTTGATATGACTCGAGCAGATTATATATTGTTTTATGAACATATAGGGTTCACAAGTTGTGAACTGATAGTGAATTGGTCATATTTTGGTCCCAAACAGATTGAAAATTTTTGTAGTTTGCGGATGTTTGCTGATTGGTTGCTACAGATATGTGTATTCCTAATCTGATAAGTCTAAAGATCCTATTTTAGTCACAAGTTGCTGCTGGTACAAGAATGTGTGCCGAATGTATTGTTTGCTGATGTATAGAAGCTGAGGGCTGAATGGGAATTTTAATAGTGCAACGGCTGATACAAATTATTAACAAAGATCTTGAGCTGTTGTTGCAGCTGCTGGTTTAATTTTTATGTAGATGATGACATATTATTCACAAACTATTGCTGCTTATATGCATATTTGAACTGGAGTTGTTGTTCGGTTTTTTTTGGTAGTTTTACTACCAAGTGCAACTGTTGAACGGGTCAGAACACTTAAGAGTTCAATTACTCAGGTGCTGATCCAAAGTTGTACAGCTTATTTGCTGTTGATGCAACTTTCTGTAGGGGTATTTTAGACTTTTTGCAGCAAGTACAAGTGTATTGCTGCTGATAAAACAAGTTCTGCAGAGATGTTCATGCATTTTTGCAGCTGGTACAAGTCAAACTGCTAATGATACATGTAACTGTCGCAAATTAAAGAGGGGAATTTAGGTAATTTTGTTGCTGATTCACAAACGGGCTGCTGGATATAATGTTAATGGTGTTTCAATAATTTTGCTGATGCAATTTAGCTGCTGTAGATGTGAATTAAGTCAAAAACAGATAGGTCGTTTAGAGTTCGGACAGATGCAAGCCTTTTGAGGTGTTACCGAAGAGATAAAGTGCTGAAGGTTTCAATTAGATGTTGCATGTGCAAACATATAGATAATTTTCAGAGGCTAAGTGTTCACAAAATTGAGTTGCTGCTGCACTTCATAATATATAAATACTAACCGCTGCTCGTTAGATCAGATTCTATTTCCAAGCTAATTGGACAAATTTTGTTGTTGCTGACTCGAAAATTGTGTTAATTCCGTTTATTCCCGAGATGTCAACTGCATGGGCATATCGGTCATTTTAGTTGGTAGATATTCTTTAATGAGCAGATTCAACGGTGGCTTTCAGGAATATTGCAGCTGAAACAGTGTAAAATTCAGCTAATACGAGGTTCGGTGGTTCGTGAAGTTAGAAAGTGAAATATCTTTATAAATTTACAGCGGTTGACTATCAAAAGTCAAACGGGCCAAGATGAAGAAAATGAAGAATATTTGCTTATCCGTTGACTTTTTGACCATGTGTTCTTAATGAAAAATGTTTGCCAAGTATGAGTGACCATATGGAAGTGACTTTTCTGGTCAACTCAGCTGTTGACTGTGTCAAGTTAACGAGGGGCATTTTGGTATTTTTTGAAAACTTTTTGTGCAAAAATTGAGCAAAAATTTCACAACTTCAACAAGGTGCTTTCAAGATAAAGATGGTTGATTTATCCGGATCATTTCAAGATTTGACCATGTCAAATGTCAACTTTTAACCACAAAAGAAATTTTATTTAGTTTGTTTATTTCGAAATTTATCAACAATTAATGATAGGGATGGTCAAGATTGTTTGAATTGAAGATGTTCACCCGCACTTGATTTAAAGACACATTCGTTATGACATTGCAATGAAATTGAGGGAGAAAAATTATATGGAATTTGATTGCCAATTTTGGTCGAATCAATTGAAAGACTCAATTTAAAGAAAATTTTGATTTATTTCCTCTTGCGGTTTCGGATTAACTCGTAGTTGATCATTGAAGTTTGAATCATCGATCTTATGCCTATTCAACTATATCCAAAAGAGATAAAGAGAAGATGATTTGTAATGAAAAATGGGAGACGCTTATTGTGTGGAGGAGAATTTCTATGAAAGGCATCGAGTTATTAGATGATCGTGAAAGTGATTCGATGGCACCGGTCTAAGGGGGAGATTGTTGGGTATTATATATTAGACCGACGCATCGAATCATTACTTGTTTATAATAAGAAATTAAGGAAAGACAACAAGATATTATAACGAGTAATTGAAGCATTTTGGGTGAAATATTATATTACATTTTATTCTTTTGTTCTTATCCAAGTGGCGGTGGAGTGAAGACCAAGGCACAAGACTAGTATAAATATATGATTTAGGTCATTTTTTTAAGTCATGTGTGCATTGTGAGATATTTTGTATTGAGAGTTTCCTCCCGGGGAAGAGCTCTCCCAGGGTGGCCGTTTCTTTATGATTATGTATGTATGAGGGTTCTTGATGAGAATCATTCGACTAATGATATCATACTACCTTTTCTATCAATTTTGTTTCGATTATATACAATTGTTCATCCTATTTTATTGATTATTGTTAATCGAAACAAACTCTCCTCATCCGTCAATTAGATCGTTCAAGAGTGAATACGTGTTATGATTCGATCCAAAATCCGTGCTCTATTATAACCGTTTCGACACGCTTCTGCACTGGGGCTCGGTTTTGTCACATATGACGGAACAGAAGATCCCGAAGATCATCTTCAGATCTTCACGAGAGTAGCAACCGTACAAAGATGGAACAACACGGAGTATTGTCACGTCTTCATGAAAACCTTCATAGTACCTGCCAGACTTTGGTTCAACTCCCTTTCGTCAAGAAGCATATCTTCCTTTGATGACTTTTATAAAAGCTTCTTGACCAACTTCACTCATCACAGAAGGTGCACCAAATACACAGCTGTCTTATGTCAAATCGGGCAGAATAACATGAAGACCTTAAAGTCTTCATGGATAGATACAAGAAAGAATGCTTGAATTACATTGGTGCTTCAGAAAATATGTGTGTGTCTGGCTACATGAATACCATAAAGGCAAAAAAGATAGCAAGAAGGTTTCACAAAAACATTCTTCAATCATGAAAGAAGCTTTCGAAAGAACATAAGCTTACCTTCAGGGGGAGGAAGCCGTCGGTAATCAAGAAACAAGGAAATGTGATCGTAGAAACTGGAGAAGCTACTTATCAGAAGGAAAGAAACCTCTATTTCAGTCATTCGTTGAGAAGCACCCTCAAAAGCACCTCGAGCATAGAATGTCAGATGACAGAAGCCATCCTTCTTGATATCAAAAACCCAAGAGAAAGGCAAGCTGATTTTCTCTGTGCTATCTAAAACTCAAGAAGAGATCCCGGCCTCCGAGGAGGTCAATCACAACTTTTTTCCTCCCCGTCCATTGTCCAAACCAAAAAGTAAACGGGATGCGGGTATGCTCTGTGCCTTTCACAACGACATTATGCACCATACCAATGATTGTTTCCAATTAAAGAGCGCATTGAAGATATCGTTCAAGGTGGTGAGTTAGCTCACCTACTCAAAGATCCAAAAGAAGGTAAAGGGAATGGAAAGAAGGTGTTCTGGGTGAACATGATTCACATCTGTAACAAGAGGAAACGAAAACTCGCATGGAACCAACAGAGCATATGCTTCCCTCCGTCCAACCCTCACAAGCTTGTCAAAGCCAACATACTCCGATAGGTAAGATACCATTCTTGTATTGCTAACCCAGTTATGAACAAACAATCTGATGGATCTTGGCGAATGTGTGTGGATTTCAAGGATCTTAACAAATCTTGTCCTAAGGATAGCTACCCCTACCAAAGACAGACTGGAAGGTAGATTCCGTTACATGCTTCCAATACAAATGCTTCTTGGGTTCTTACAAAGACTACCACTAGATCTCAATAAAGGTTTAAGTTGAAGAGAATACCCCATTCCAGGCCGATAAGGGAATGTTATGCTACAAAAAGATGCCATTTGGCTTGAATAATGCCTGGGCTACATACCAATGATTGATCGACAACACCTTCTCGAATCATATGGGAAAGAACGTGGATGCTTATGTTGATAAGTTGGTCATACAAATCAAAAGTGAGCAATAAATGCTCAATGATATTGAAGAGACATTCAGAAATTTTAGAAGCATCAACATTAACCTCAATCCAGTCAAATGCTCATTTGGATTCGTAGGTCCCTTAATTGATAAACAAAGCATAAAAGCTGACCCACATAAGGTACAAGCTGTTCTTAATTTACATTTTTCAAATATAAAGAAAGAGGTTCAAAGCCTCAATGGTAACATTGCCACACACAAAGAACTTCTTTCAAAATCAGCGGAGAAATCCTTACCCATCTTTGAAACTTTGAAGAACTGTATTGACAAGAAAGATTTTCAATGGACTACTGAGGCAGAAGTTGCCTTCCTAGCCCTAAAGCATCATCAAGCTTCCTTGCTTACTCTGGCAGCTCCTCAAGCAGGAGAAGTAATTACAGTTTACCTTTCTGCAGGAATGGAAGCTATAAGCTCAGTGCTTATTGTGGAACCAGACAAAGTTCAAGTGCCAATATATTTTATCAGTAGGGCACTACGAGAAGCTGAATTCAATTACACTCTCATCGAGAAGCTGATCCTAGCAATCGTTCACACAGCTAAAAGGCTAAGAAGATACTTCCAAGCTCACTAGGTGAAGGCGGTCACAGACAAGTCTATAAGGTCCACTTTGGAAAACCCATAAATAATAGTATACGAACCAAAAAAGGAAATCAAGGCTCACATTTTTGTTGAATTTCTAATTGAAACACCAGAAGAACCTACGGAGGTGAACAAGTTGGAAGAAGGTGAACCTCCTATCCCCTTAGGGAAGTAGACACTCTACACTGATGGAGCTTTAAGTATAGAGGGTTTCGGAGCTGGTCTAATAATTACAGACCCCCAAGGAACTGAATATACTTATGCGATCTGATTAAAGTTCCCATATACCAACAATGAAGCTGAGTACGAAGATTGCAAGGCTTCACCTAGCCAAACTGATGAAAATCCAAGAAGTAAGGGCCTATTTTACTTCAAGACTGTTGGGGAGACAAGTGAAAAACGAATTTATAGCAAGGGAACCTTCAATGTTGAAATATAAGCAAAAGGTCAAAGAAGTCATGAAGGAATTGAAAAGCTGTAGCTTAACTCAAGTATCCAGAACCTGGAATAAGCAAGCTGATGCCCTCGGTAAGCTGAATTCCCTAACCTTAGCTCACGTAACAAAGAAGGTACTAGTGGAAGTATCGAAGAGCCCATCAGTTGAGGAACTAGAAGTACAAGGCATCATTGAAGAAGAGGGGAAGACTTGGATGACCCCCATATAAGAGTTCATCAAAGAATGGAAGCTCCCCACCAAAGAAGGAGAAGCCCTAAAGCTCAACCTTAAGGCTAAACAAATAGTGATAGAAGATAATGTTCTATACAACAAGGGATATTTGAGCCCTTTACATCGATGTGTAGGACCAGATCGAAGCAACTATCATGTAAGGGAAGTACACGAAGGCATTTGCGGAACAAATTCTGGTCGGTGGTAACTAGGTTAATGAAGCATGGGTACTATTGGCCAACAATTCACATGGATTCCATAGAGGTCATCCACAAATGTGAAGCTTGTCAGCTCCACGCTCCCATCGAAATAAACCCGAAGCACAACCTGGTACCTATTATTGGTGATTGGCATTCTACAAGTGGGAAATGGACATTGTTGGTCCCTTCTCCGAACCAGTTGGTTAGGTAAAATTCCCACTAGCAGCCTTCGATTATCTCACCAAGTGGCCAAAAGTTAAGGCTCTAGCTTCCATAAACGGTAGCAGGTGACAAACTTTATATGGGAAAACATAATTTGTAGATATGGGATGCTAGGTGAAATAGTGAAGGACAATGGGAAATAATGCACTGAGAAACCATTCAGCCTTTGGAGCAAGGAGATGCAAATCAGGCAAGTGTTTAGCATAGTAGCATACGTCCGATGCAACGGCTAAGTCGAACGATTGAACAAAAGCATCGTTGAAGGTATTAAGACAAGGATGGGATGGTATGACAAGAATTAGGCTATCAGACTACGGAGAAGATAGGTCACGACAAAACACCCTACAACCTAATCTTTGGCTCCGAACCTTTCATCCCCGCTGAGATCGGGGTCAATTCAAGGAGGGTGAAAAACATGAATGAAGAAGCCAATGGCTCTGAGGTTATGCTTAACCTTAATCTCCAGGAAGAAGACCGAGAACAGGCTGCCATCGAAGAAGCTATGTATAAAAAGAAGCTGGAAGCCTTCTACAACACAAGGGCAAGAAAGTGTTTAAACCTGGAGATATGGTCCTTAGAAACAATGAGGACAGCAGACAATCCGACATGGAAAAATTTGGACCCAAGTGGGAAGGTCCCTATGTCATTAAAGAAGCTCACATGGGTGGATCTTACAAGCTCAATGACATGGAAGGAATGAAGGTGCCACGTCACTAGAACAACAAGAACCTCAAGAAATTCTTAGTTTAGGACAATATTTCATGGTTCTTGTAATAGTCATTTTGTTTTAATGAAAATTGAAAGATCAATGAACGTTATTATATCTTGAGTAACAAACTTGTGTATTATCCCATCAAAGGGTGAGCCCCTCCAAATTAGGCTCCATGAGGTCCATCGTAGTTCCTACTCATGTAATGGGTTGACCTCCTAGGCCATATCGCTCAACATGAAACAAGAAGATATATCTTCTTGTATACAAGTTGAGTCCCTAAAACAATATGACTCCATGAAACACTTAGAAATAGAATATACATGTAATGAGAATGAACATCTCTTACCAACTTGCTCCACAAGTACTAAATGCTTGAATCTTCTCATGCTGATAAGCTCAAGAAACCTAGGACTTGTGTAAAATATACCACAAAAACGAATTAAGAAAAATCTTGTGGACTAACAAGTGAATAAAATAAGCTTTGAATAGGCTCTAAGCTACTAAGCTAAGAAGGGTATCTGCAGCACCACTTTTTAACCAAGTTTCAATGACATTGCAAAAATAACAAACAAGCAGGAAAAACAAGTAAATAAGATAAACTATGAGACCAACATAAAAACATAAAACAGTAATTGTTTACACCAATAGAGGCTTACATAACTAAAATACAAAGAAGCTTCACACATGAAGCTTTATAATAACGAATCTACGCATTGCCAGTAGCATCTTCACCTTCTTAAACAATGGTAGAAGGATTAAATAATAACAACTCGATTGTAAAGAACGACTTTACCTTTAGGAAGGCTTGAAACAATTGTAGAAGGATTAGGTAATTCAGAAGTTAATTCAGCCTCGATCCCATATTCCAAGAAAAATCAATCAAGTTCTGTCTGGGTTAACTTTGAAAATTGAGTAGCCATATCACCCATAGAACCCACAATCAGAAAAATAAGGAAGGAAAACGATTTTATTTTAGCAAAAGAGAAGAATGAATTAGAGATCACCTGATGAAAAGGGTGGTTACAATGGACAAATAAGGGGCTATAAAGATGGAGAATGGCTAATGGCAGTTTTATCTAACTTATTGGCAATTTTTTGAAATTCAAATCTCGAAGGATAGGGACAGGTGGAAGGTTAGGATTAACCTAGCAACAGCTGTAACAGTCAGCTTTATAAGGACCTTCTGACGTAGAGGTCTAATCAGTCAGACGTAGCAGATAGTATCCGTCAAACTAACAAAAGTAATAATGACCAACAGGTCACTACGAAGCTTCCAGCTTCTGCCTCGAGGTTTCACAAATGAAACATTAAGGTTGTTTAGCTCCCAGCTTCTGGACCACAAGTTAGGGAAACATTTTTCAGCTCTCGGGCTTCCACATAACAAAGCCCATCACAAAAAAAATGGGTAATACGTTGGTCTATGAAGAGGCATGCCGTTGAACCCAAACGTATTAAACACCCTATGGGGGATAATGAAAAAGAGTTTAGTCACAAGCATTTATCTTTACAATCTGAATACTTCTGACTGGGGGCTGATGGCGTGGGTACCCTTACCGACTCACAAGCTTAACAAATAAAGAAGCAACTCACAATCTAGGAAAGCTTGGGAATAAAAGAACAACAAGCATAAGCTGCCGGTTGGGGTTGCTTGAAACTTACCCAACAAAATTTCCTAAGTTGAACATGAAGCTCATGCTACAGTAATGTCAGAAAAAGTCACAACTATCCAAAAGCTAGCACCTGCCATAAAGTAAAAGTAACTACAAGACAAAATAAAAGCTGAGTGAAGGTTACATGGAAATGGCATGCTCTCAGTATGCATGAGCTGAAAGAATTACTAACCTTTTCTACTTAAGAAGCTTCAGCTTCCCCAAAAGAAGCTTCCGAGTACCTATAATTAGAACATTTCACCAAAGGTATTGTTCATTCTCATTAACTCTGTACTCTCTATTCATACATATCAACCTACATAACAGATTAATTATTCTCACGTCAAAGGTTGATCGCAGGAGGCCCTCTCCCTTGGTTAGACTAACCAGTCGTGTTTCTTATTTGAGCCTTTGCAAGATAGGAAGCTTCTATAGGCACATACTCTTGAACCGCCATACTATCATTGTTCGCTATATTCGTTTTAAGAACAGCGATGACAAAAGTCACTGCTAAAAGTCCATAAATGCTGTATACATTGCTAAAAGTCCTAAAACGGGTCAAAGAAAACCAAATACTCATGCTAATATTCCATCCCAAAGGCTTCATACATGGCTATTATAAGATTTCTACCACTATCAAGCGATTTGCATATAAGTTAAATAGTTAAGATACAAACAAAGCAAAAAATATTGACCAATGGTAAAAAAATAAATATATTAACAAATGTTGTACATGTTTACAATGTTTCATGCTCGAATAACATCTAGCTGCACAAATAAAGAAAGGGTGTACCATATTCCTTAAATTATTATTTTAAATTACAATTGTCATTCTAACAATTCATTTACGGTGATGTAGACACTTAGATGTGAGATTTGCATTTCTTTAGATATACCAAAGTAGCACGAAATAAACATAATTTTTTTAAATAAAACTGTAGTGTTAATATACCAAAATAAAACGCAAAAAATATGGTTAAATGGTTCATGTTTGTGTCAAGTCGTGAGTATTCGTGTCATGTTCTGGTTCATGTGACTAATTGTTGGAGTAATGTGTTTGCACAAGAAAGGGACATGTGCATGCATGCATCGACAACTGACGTCTAGTAGCTTTGATAAAGTCTAGTAGTTGGTATGGAATAAACTAATTATATAAAAGGAACTTGTCAAGCTAACACGTGGGATGTACCTATTTGTTCGGTTCTTCAGCTTTGTTTTGTTTGGTAGTTGGTTTCATTATTTGTAGTACATTTCGTTTATTTCAGTTGGATCTTAGTTGTATTTAAAGCCATTTTGGCCTTCTAGTGAAATCAAGCATTTTTTTGTTCTCTATGTGATATCCATTATAATAAGTGGTATCAGAGCGAAAAAATACACTTCAAATCACATACAAATGTTGAAGATGAGTACTGAAAAACTGAAGGTTCCTATATTCGAATGGCCATTACGAGCATTGGAGCGAAACGATGGAGAAATTTCTACGTGCAAAATAGTTATGGGGATTTATTGATCCAGAAATCATTGAGCTGGCTGCTGGAATCAATCAATCAGAGGCTCAGTGAAAGAAGTTGGAGGATATGAGATCGAAGGACTTGCAAGTGAAGCATTACTTATACCAGACAATTGATAGGGTAACCTTCGAGCAGATCTTGGATAGAAAGACCTCTAAGGCCGTATGGGAATCGATGAAAATATGGTTTAGTGGAAACAATCGTGTCAAGAGATCCATGCTACAGAAGTTGAGACGTGATTTTAAGATCTTGGAAATGAAGAACAGTGAAACTATACTGGAATATTTTGGTAAGATTTTGACTGTGGAAAACCAAATGAGAAGTACTTAGAGAAACCATGCCCAATGGGAAGATTGTAGAGAAAATTCTCATAACCTTAACTGAGAAGTATGTGTATGTGGTCGTATCAATTATAGAGTCTAATGATACTGAAGACATGACTGTTGATCAACTACAATGCTCACTTGTCGTCCATGAGCCGATGTTTAAAAAATATGATAAAGAAGAAGAGCACGCCTTGATGATGATAGATTGTTCTAGTAGCCATGGTCAAGGAAGAGGCCGGCGTAGTCCGAGAAGAAGAGGTCATGGGCGAGGTCGATCCTCGTTCAATAAGGAGACAATTGACTGCTATAAATGTCACAAATTAGGGAATTTCCCCTTTGAGTGCGATCAATCAAAGGAAACTAACTTTTTCGGTTTTGATGAGAATGAAGAGGTAATGTTCTGTGTGGCAAATAATTCTTTCATGGCTCGTGATGGTGATGACAACAAGAATTGTCTCTGGTTCATTGACTCCGGCTGCTCAAATCACTTGTGTGGTATCAAGAAAGGTTTGTCAATTATGATCAAACTTTTACTACCACAGTGAAGCTTGGGAATAATTCAAGAATATGTGTGAGGGGTAAAGGAAATGTGAAGCTTAGCTTATTTGGATCCAAGTTTGTTATTACAGATATGTACTTTGTTCTAGATTTGAGGAACTGTTTTGTTGAGCCTAATGCAACTTCAATAAAATGGGTTGTCTATCTTGTTTCAATCGAACAGTTGAAAGGTGTACCACCCAGAAAGAGGTATGATATTTCAATGTTTTATGAGTAATAATATATTGTATCCATTAAATGAAGATGCCAAGCTTACTGGTGATCAAAGTATGGACTGGTGTGATTACACTAGTAATGATAATGTGGAAAGGTTATGGCATGAGATATTGGGACATATTAGCAAAACCTACCAGGAAGATATGCTGAGAAAAGACATGGTTCATGATCTTCCCAAACTTGAAGTTAGTAAAGTCGTGTGTGAGTCATGCTTGATTGGTAAACAAACTCGTGAAGCTATTCCAAACAAAGAAAAGTGGTGAGCCGATGACATTCTTCAATTGATAAATTCAGACATTTGTGGACCTATCTCTCCTAAATCAATTACGAGTAAATGTTACTTGTTGAGTTTTATTGATGATTTCAGTAGAAAGGGGTGGGTTTACATGTCTGAAAAATTTCAAACTTTAGAAAAGTTTAAAGAATGTAAAAATAACGGTAAAACTAAAAGTGAGAAAGTGATATAGTGTCTAAGATTCGATAGTGGATGGAAGTATTTGTCTAATGAATTCATTAAATTTGTAAAGAAAAAGGAATAAAGAGGAAATTAACAACCATGTTTACACTACAACAAAATGGTGTAGCCGAACATAAGAACCGAACTGTAATTGGAATGATTCTTTCTTTACTTGTCTTCAAGAACATGCCTAAAATGTTCTCGGCTGAGGCTGCGGTTTGGAGTTTCTATGTTTTAAACAAGATTGCATGCAAAGCCAACTCAACCATGACTCCTAAAGAAGCTTGGAGTGGGTCCAAGCCCATAGTTGATCATTTCAAGCTTAGGGTTCGATAGCACATGTTCACGTATCAAAAAAGACAAGAAAAAAGCTTGATACCGTAGTCGCGTATGTGTGCTAATTGGTGTAAGTGAAGAATCAAAAGCCTACCTATTGGTTGATCCAGAAACCATGAAGGTGGTGATTAGTAGGGACGTTGTCTGAAGAGGATAAGGCTCAGGATTGGAATTCGGTTAAAGGAAAAGAAAAGGATGAAGAAGAGTTAACATGTGGTAATGAGTTTTGAATTGTATAGGGCTCTATGGATACAGACTTGAACCATAGACAATTTTAGTCAATAGTCGTATAGTAGATATACCAAGTTATTATAATCATGAAGAGCATGAAAGTGATCAGGTTGATGATAATGAAGTTGATGTTGATGAAGAAAAGACAAAAAACAATGATGAAGAGGCTGTTGATCCTGGCCCTAGTATCACAAGGGCTAGGGAGAGAGGATTGAGAAGACCACCTGCCTATTTGCAGGACTATGTAATAGGTGATGATTTGCAAGCATAAGATGAAGAAGTAAATGTAGCTTCAATCACAGATCAAGATCCCATAAGGTACGAGGAGGCAGTAAAAGATGATCGGTGGAAGCAAGCCATAGATGTGGAGATTGAAGCTATAGAGAACAACAAGACCTGGATTCTAGTAGATTTGCCAAAAGATGCAAAGTGTATTGGTGTAAAGTGGTTATTCAAGACAAAGTTAAATGAAAAAGGTGAAGTGGACAAGTATAAGGCCAGGTTGGTGGCACGAGGATATGGACAAAAATATTTGATTATTCAGAGGTGTATGCCCTGGTGGCTAGGATGGATACAATCTGTTTGATGATTTCCATTGCAGCTCAAAGAGGCTGGAATATTCACCAAATGGATATTAAATCAGTAATTTTGCATGGTCTAGAGGAAGATGTCTATATCCAACAACCTCAAGTCTATGTAGTTAAGAATTGTGAAGACAAGGTGGATAAGCTTCATAAGGCTCTTTATGGCTTAAAACAAGCCTCAAGTGCCTAGTTTAACTGTATAGAAGCTTACTTCATTCGAGATGGTTTCAAGAAGAGCAAGTCTTAGCACACACTCTTCATCTAAAGGAATTTAACTGATAAAGTGTTGTATGTTGATATTTATGTGGATGATCTCATTTGCACATGATATGATGAAGCCATGCTGAAAGTCTTTAAATATTCGATGAAGAAGGAGTTTGAAATGACTGATCTTGGAAATATGAAATGCTTCTTGGGCTTAGAAGTGAGCATGTCCTTGATTAGTTTCACATCCAAAAGAAAATATGCAGAAGACATTTTGAGTCGTTTCAACACGATGAAATGTAATATAATGGTTAACCAATTGTGTCAGGTTATAAGTTAAAGAAAGATGAAGGTGAACTTGTGAATGACACTTTGTTTAAACAAATTGTGGTGTGCTTAATGTATATTACAACCACTCATAAAGTTATCCATTTTATGGTTAGCTTAACCAACATGTAAATTTCAAATCCAAGGGAGGCTCATTTAGCTGCTGCAAAGAAAGTAATGCGGTATTTGAAGGGAACATTGGATTATGGTATCTTGTTCAAAAAAGGTGGAAAGGGGATATGAAAGTCTACGCAGATAGTGACTTTTCTAGTGATTTTAATGACAGAAAGAACACATCTGGATATGTAATATTATGGGATGGAGCAGTTGTATCATGGTATTCGAAGAATCAATGTATAGTTGCCCTATAATCTACTGTAGCTTAATATGTGGCAGCTGCGAGCTGTGCTTGGCAGGTTATGGAACCGTGGTGTTTTAGAAGAACTTGGTTGGGGTGGATATCAAAGAAAAATCAGTGATAAAGTGTGACAATACCTTTGCGATAAAGTTGTCAAAGAACCTAGTGTTTCATGGAAGGTGCAAGAACATTGAGGTCATGTATCATTTCCTTCGTGATCTTGTAAGTGAAGGCACAATTGATTTGGAGTATTGTGGGACAAGGGATCAAATACCTGATATTTTCACCAAGCCGATGCATGAGAAGTGTTTCAGAAGTTAAGGAAAAAGCTAGGGGTGTGCTATCTAAAATCAAACAGGATATGGATATATCCAGTTTAAGGGAGGGTTTGTTGGAGACGTGTTTGCACTTAAAAAGGGTAATGTGCATGCATGCATGCATGTGACAACTGAAGTGTAATAGCTTTGATAAAGTCTAGTAGTTGGTATGAAACAACGTAATAAAATAAATGGAACCAGTTAAGAAAAAATGTGGGATGTACTTGTTTGTTCAATTCTTCAGCCTTGTTTTATGTAGTAGTTGGTGTTTAAAAGTACACGAACCAGATCATAAAAAGTCATCATATACGTGTCGAAACGATATGAAACAGATAGTGAAACGTTATGTTTACTATATGATGCTCAATGGCGGAAACACCAAGAAAGGGAATAAACACTTAGCAACTCTCATTAACATTCACTATATTCATATAACATGTGAGTACAAATGATTAGCAAATCTGCAAAAACTGTTACAAATAATGACCTATATATACACCAGCCTATGAGCCCGTATAAGTTTTAGTCAGCGTATAAGAATCATACGCTCCGTATAAGTATTATATGTCTCTTAACAGATATACTAAATTGACATTTTCAGCCCTTTATCTATACACAAATGACACATTCAGCCCACAAGACCTAGCATTAGATATTAATGCTCTAACAAACTCCCCCTTGGATATTGCTAGGACTTTATCTTCAATCCACACCAAAAACTCTTTTGCGATACTCTTTTTAAGCTTCTTCAAAAGACAGCTTTGTCGATATTTGTTGTGATTTTGGACGAGATACTCCAGTCGGCATATAATGAAATATGCTCCATGATGCCTGAGTAACTCGGTCCTAAAGTTCAGCATCCAACTCAGCTTCCAATCTTTCTTGTTCTTCACTAATCGCCCTCCAGTTTGTTTCCCAAGCCCTACCAGAATGTATCTTGTTTTCAAAGCACAAATCCACAACTTTCTGTAACTGCCTAGCTTGCATCTTGACTTTATCATCATTACACTGGATCTCGTTCAAATGTAAAGACATAATTACAGAAATAGTCCTTTATGTTTTTACTCAATTCAGTGGCTATCCTTTATCTTTAAAACTGACATATTTTGTACTTTATGTTTCAAAATGCTACACCGTTTGTCTTTTGACCCCAACACAGTTAGTTTTTATCGTAAGTATGGTCATGTGCCTTGCACATGAGGGTAAATTGGCCATTTTACCCACTTATTAAAAACCACATTTAAAAAAAAAAAAAAACAAACACACCCACTCACCACCACAGTCTTCTCCGGTGAGCCACCACAGCTACTGAAACCCACCACCAGGGCTAGCCCACCCACCGTTTTATCTCTCTCTCTCATCCACCACCACAACCATATCCACAAAACATAATTAGTCACTAACTGAAGCCCAAGGTTTTAACGCACTCACTTCTACGGAGCAATAGTTGCAAGAATACCGAGTAAAAAAGCTTGTTGAGGTTCTAGTTCATTATACCGAGCCTCACGGTCCTTCTCAATGATTAACTGAACAATGTGGGTAAAACAAAGTGGTCCCAAAAATCTACACCTTCGTGACAAACCAGGCATCGACAACGACTCTTTTGCCTTTGTAAACGATTGGTCAATGAATTCGGTGAGTTTACGGGTGGAATATGATCTGATGGGATAGGTCTAAATTGTCTCTTTTGAAGCCATTTTTGGTGTAGAAACCCTAACCCAAGGTTTTATCAAAATTTGGGAATTCTGTATAAATGTTGAAATAGAAGTAGGGATTATAAAACTAGGACCATATTCAGATCTGGACTAAACATAAACGGCCACTACCTAGTCTCCAAAGGTATGACACCAGCATCCTTCGATCCTTCCTCTTGTGGGGGTGGTGGTGGTGGCAAGTGGTTGTGTTAAAAATTGAGTGTGGTTGGTGATGATTGTTGGGGACATTGGTGGCAGAGAGAGAGAGAGAGAGAGAGAGAGAGAGAGAGAATGCATTATATATTAAGTTTATTTATTTATTTTGTTTGTTTTTATATATTATAAGATTAATAGATAAAATTACCGATTTACCCTCATATATAAACACATGACCTGACTTAACGAGAAAAATTAACAGAGTTAGGACCAAAGGAAAAACGATAACGTAAAGGATAAAACATATCAAATTTAAAGATAAAGGACACTGAGTGAAATTGAGTACATATACTCGAATCACATCATACTTTTCTTTCCCACGATCCAAGTAAATACTCGCTTCTCCAGTCAACACTAAATAGGACCAACAAAGGAAATAAGGATGAAAATCCCGTTTCATTGGCTACAATGGTATCACGCGTAGCGAATCTGGTCTTGTATATCTCAATGTCCTTATCAATTAACCTTCAGGATTTTTTTGATTTCTTGACTTAAACACCTTAGGTAACTGAGGTGTCCATTTCTTGAAACCACGTTTTGCTTCACTATCCATAAACTCCCATATCTCCTTCATCAGACCACACTTTGGTATATACAAAAGATCATAATGCATACAACTATCATATGCATCAAACCAAGGCAAACTCTTCAACTCCATTAAACTATTGAAGTATTGTACTCCAAATAGTCTTCGTATCCGAATCTAACGAATAGTACCCAGACAAGCAATACTGAGACATTTCCCCAACGCAACATCCTTTTGAGTTTTCTAATAATACTTTACTAGATTCAGGTAAACTTGTTTAGGACAATCAACTCGATCTGGAAACCAATCCTTCATTTCATCTTTGTTGCATTTCTTTGTTTGTTTATATAAGGATTTGATTCAGTCTCGATTTCTTCATCAAACACCTCGTCAAAAGCATCAAACTCTTCGTTTTCTCCAACAGACTTGACAGCTTCAGGTTTATCAATAAATTCCACATCAGTATTCAACCAATCTTCATTAATTTCTGGTTCAAGAATATCCTTTTCAAAATCAAATATTAAATTCTCCACAGAGACACCCAACATTTTTTACAGTTCAACTTTGTCAATAGGAATCTCCCTCTCTTCCAGATCATCAACCATGTTTGATACATGAAATTAGAAGTAATAAAATCTTCTAATTCCTCCAAAGGTTTATCGGACGGGGCATTTTTAGATTATGACTCATGTTGTGGTTCATCATATTGTACATCACCACCAACATAGTCAATCTTCTTATGAGACTTTCCAGCAACCGCACATGCACCACCTTGACGTGTATCGTCATCATCATCCAAATCAAGATAATCATCATCGGAATCACCAAAATCCTGTTTCTCTTCCTCTTCTTTGTCTTCTTCTTCCTCCTCCTCTACAACCTTTACTTCATCTTCAACTTGAACAATTGGTTGTTCAACAGGTAGTACAATCACAGGTTCAGTAATCTATATCCACATGACTTGATTCACCAGCTTACACAGAAGCTTCTACCATATAATCAACAATAATAGGCTCTTCAAATATAGACTTTCCTTTTTCTGCATCCTTTTCGTTATCATATTCAAATCTAAGCAAACCTTATGCAATCCCGATGTCACCACCATAGACTCATTCGAACAATATATCACTTGCCTCATCTCTATCAACCTCCGAGTTCAGTCTGATCTCGAGCTATTTCTCGATCACAACAAAATATTTCATGTGTTCATACAGAAGATCATCAGCAAGTTTTCTTTTACGTTCACTCTCGTCTAACCTTTTCTTAACATCAACATTATCAGCTTTTAGACATTCATTTTCTTCAACAAGGCTTAAAATATTCACATCCTGAATTTCAACCTTATATTTTAACATATCAAATTCTTCCCTTGACGGTCTATGCAATTATAAATATTCATCCGGAAAGCTTACAAACGAAGGTTGTGACATCTTAGGATCAATGTTTCGAGAATCTTGAAGCACAAATTCATTAATAATCGGAGTTGTTTTTGAAGTAAATATCTTAGCCATTGGAGTTTTTATCAACTTGTCAATAGCAACATCTGGATTCACCTCAAACACAGGTGTCTTTTCAGCTTCAGATGCCTAGGAAACCTCTGGAGTCTTATCAATATTCCCAGCTGACTCCTCTAGTTCATCAACCAGATTTAGACTCGATTTAGCCCTTTTAGCCATGATTTTAACACGCTTCTTTTTCGGTTGGCTTGATTCCGGCACATAATTCTCATCATTATCAAACTTTTTCTTTGACCGCCTCTCTTTCTTCATCTCCACCATAACACGAGGATCAAATAAGACTTTCTTAAGAATCTCATGATCAGTACCAACAACAAGTTCATTATCAACAACAGGTTGTTGGACATCAGAAACTAGTGATGTTACTTGTTCATTATCATCAAGTTCTGCCTCGGTTTTAACAAACCATCTACCACCAAGAGGAACATAACTCCGCATACGCGCGTTTTTCATTCTCTATATCAGAATCACGTTCCTCCTTCCTACACTGATTATTCAATGGTGCAACATAATCAAGGTTAAGTAGATGACTAAATAAGGCTAGAAACATATGAATTTCCTCCTCAGTTTTAATCATGTAAGACTTAAGCTTAGCACAACCATTTGCAGACATATGAGACAATTTCATCTCTTCACTTGTCTTGTCAATATTTGGAAACTGATGAACAATAGTTGCAAAACCTCAGGTACATAAGCCATTTGTTATTAAAATATATCATCAAATGCTCGAATATAACTTTAGAAAAGTTATACTTTAGATTCAAGCATAAATCTGTTATCATGCACACGTGGTAGTCAATAATATCTTCACATCCCCCTTTGCGATGTCCAAAGCAATGTACAATCACATGCACCAAAAACTTGTAAGGCCTTGACAAACCAGTTTTCAAGAATCCTCTGTCCAAATCATTCTTGTAGCCCATTCTTAACAAACATCCTTTTACCATCCACTCGTCCAAAGTAGAAGGATCATTAGAGTTATCACCAAACTCTAACACATCTCTTATCACCTGCTCATATATAATGATCTCCTTCTTCTTCACCACTGATTTGACGCATTCATCTTCCAATTTAGTATTTTTCCAGAATTCCTCAATAAGCTCCTTGATCTTTAGCATTTTTCCAGAATTCCTCAATAAGCTCCTTGACGCATGCAACTGGTTGTTGCTTTTAGAATCCTCAATCTTTGTAAAAATGGTAATATAACACGAAACGGTTCCATCTTGTCATCAGTTCCATCCAAGAAAGCAAAGATATTGTGATTAGAATCAAAATCTTTAATTTTCACCATCTGCACCCACATAAACAAACAAGATAACATGTTAGCAACATTTATATAAGTTCGAAAATTTTTTAATTCCGTATATGTTATTACAACCTGTATGTATTATATGAACGTATAAGCATATACACGTATAAGTATCAAAATGACTTAACAACGTATATATATGTACACGTATAAGTAACAACGTATAACCACTAACGTGTAAGTTCATCAGACAACGTATAAACTCATATCAACTTGTATCTCTGGAAACATGTAAGTATGTATCACAGTATAATATACATAAAACAAATAAGTCTACAACGTATAAGATTTGATAACTTACGTGCCGTATAAGTCCAGATGACTTATACACCGTATAAATTTCAACTTATACGATGTATCCAATTATGTCAAAATCAAACATGACAAAATAGACCAAAATTGACAACAAATCACGAATAATCATGTTCGTTTTAGCATTCTTAATGTTTGTTGAACATAAAACTCTTGATTTGAAACCATTTACAAGTCCAATTGCGTTAAAAAAATGCTCAGTAATGTTCACAACCTGTCAATCAAACACATATCCAATATTAGAACAATAATTTTACCTTTAATCAATCTTGTGTTGTGCTAATCAAACATAAGAATCAAAAGATCAGTTTATACAGAGGAAAATGGACAAGATATACGGACAATTAATTACAACGTGTAAGTTCGTTCAGAGAGAAAATATATAAGCATAAATGAAAAGTTCAGCACATAGGTATGATATATATATATATAGACCTTACATATACGCCGTATAAGTATTGGACTTATACGCCATATAAGTTGTTTAAAATTATATGTCGTATAAGTTGTTTAAAACTTATATGTCGCATAACTTGTTTAAAACTTATACGCCGTATAAGTTTAATACTTATATGTTGAACAGTTCATTCAACATTAAAATCCGAATAAATTCACACTTTCGAACACAAAAAAGTCCAAATGAATGACCTTGATCAATCCACTTTAAATTAAAGATCATTTTAGAACAATTTTTTATTTACACAACCATTTTCACATTTTGAAATATTTGCCAAAAAAACCACTCGATTCAGATTCTCAGATATCCAGACCCGAAACACCATTCATCAAAATAAAAAATAACATAGAAATGTAAAATCTTTTTGATTTATGAATGTAAAATATGTAATCAAAACAAGATATCAAATAAGCACTTTTTACGAACATAAAAAACATATTTTTGTGAGTTAAGCAAGAAATCATATTGATCAATCCGTTCTATCATCATGGTTTATATATTGGCTTTATTATGTCTGATTTTAAGCCTTGTCATGGGTATTGTTGTCCACTTAAACTTTTAAACAAAATATTCAGAGACGTTAGTGATATGATTAATGTTCAATTAAGCACATAATATCAGAACATGATTAGATTATAATCTTGAATCAGGCTTGAATTGATTTTTCCATGTCACCCCAACTTGACTTAAACCTTAGAACCGGCAGATCAAAAAAATTTTAAATTTTAAATTAGCAATCATAGCAACAGTTTTCCACAACAAGGCATACCCCCGTTATCAAGCAATACATTAAGTTTCTTTTTTCAAGGATGAGTATGCATGATTTCATCTGTCAGCTTGCAGACATTGAACCCCCTGGGGTCTGTTTCTTATTAATATTAAGACGCTCGCAAGGGAGGAACAATGTATGACAAACATCATTTTTGATCAAGTCAGTACACTACAACAAAAAGGGCTTTTTAGTACGCACAAAAACGTCCTAAAAAGCTATTTTATAGGACCTTTCATTTAATAGGACCAATGAGAAAAGCGTTTCATGTAAAGGGGTCGTAATAAGTCTCGGAACTCAAAAAGCGTCCTGATATCCCAAATAAAATTATGAAACCAATTTTATGGTCGCATAAAATATCCATTAACAACCCAAAAACGTACCAATAAAAACATATTAGGACTATTTTACTAGGTTTTAACATTTGCTTACCCACCTTTAATCTTTTGATACACATACAAGTGTCCTTAAACATTAATTTATAAGACCCTTGTAAGGTCCCCGAATGCAGGTAGATCGTTAACAAAATAAGTCATAACTCACACGATTACGTGTTGACAAGAGAGTTAATGACGGTTTGCTATATTTAGAAAGAAAACCATTTGATAAAGGCGGAATTAATAACAAACGAATTTGTTGCTGAGGAATCAAACAAAGTTAACTAATACACAAGATTCACTCATAAGATTTCCATTTATATAAAGTTAATCATACAAATGATAATCAATCTAGGGTTTCTTGATGGGAAAGTTTGTCCGTACAATCCTAAGAACAGCCGTCACTTGACAAATATTCTTTCTATTATCAGCCGCTCTCCTTAGGCGTGCCCTAAATATTCCTTTTATAGGCCCGACACCCAAGGATAGTTGTCATTCT
This sequence comes from Bidens hawaiensis, assembly GCF_021521415.1. Taxonomy (NCBI): domain Eukaryota; kingdom Viridiplantae; phylum Streptophyta; class Magnoliopsida; order Asterales; family Asteraceae; genus Bidens; species Bidens hawaiensis. The sequence continues at coordinate 105,314 of NW_027496007.1, forward strand.
CTCTAGAAACCCTAAATATATCGTACATATTCAAATTACATATTCAAAATAGTCCTAAGTGTAAAATAAGTCTTCCGGGTAGGCTTTGTAGAAGTAAACTTCTCCGAGTAGACTTTGTGATCTGCCTGCCTTGTTAGACTTGGTAACTTTGAAGTGTGCCCGAGATCAGTTTTCCGGGTATGCTTCACTTAGAGTATTTTCCAAGAGAAAATTCTCACCGGGTAGACTTCAATCTTCCTGATTGTTATCAGACTTTGCCTGACACAACCTTACAATCAACCTTGTTCTTCAATGATCCTTTCAACTCTTTGCTTGGAAATAACTTATTAGCAAAGTGTGCTTGGTAGCATTGTACCCTGCTTGAGTTGAACCTTGACCGATGATACTTAAGATAAGTCATTATACATCAAAGCATACTTGGACCACTGTATTATTAATGAATACCTTACCCGGTCATCCAATCACTTGGCTTCATGAGCTTGGTTAGCCAAGAGCTTACTCTGAAGTAAACCTTACTCGGCTATGAAGAACAAACCTGCTTAATATAGTGAACCTTGCCTGGCTATAACCAAAAGAGTGAACTCTTCCCGGATATCCACTAAAGGAGACTTCTAGAAGATAACCTTGCCCGGAAGGCAAGATATCATGCCCGGCTAACTAAAATCTTGCTCGGAAGTCTAAGGTGTGCCTGGTTCCATACTTAGTCATTTCTGAGGAGGTTGAGAAGATTCCAATCTTCAATATGATCAGTTTTGGGTCAAATATTGACTCAACAATCTCCCCCTAGATTGGAACACCTCAGCTGTCCCAAAACACTTCTATAGTTACATACACAGGATTAAAATACACATCAAATTCAAAGTCAAATTACATATTCAAATAGCATAAACAAATTACATATTCAAAGAAAACTGTCCGAAGACATTACAAAGTAAAAACCTACTCTAAGAATCTTGTCTTTTTCTTGCATTGTAGTAGGCTTGTCTTCTATTTGCAATAACACTTCCTGCTCTTTGCTAAAAGATATTAAGGACATGGTAATGAGTGTGACTTTCAGGAATGACCATGTCCCTTATATCCATCAAATCTTCAGTGTGCAGGTAAGTCAGATCCTCATCTCTTTTGATGATCCCCAGTATTTTCCCATCAGAGTTTCTTAGCACATAATGACCATTTTCTTTATATTCTATCTCAGCTATTACACCATTCTTTTGAACTGTGTAATTGGGACGTGTCATTCTTCTTTCTGAGCCGATGCAGGCATTCATGTTTGACAATGGATGTTTATCTTTAACATTCAACTTGTAATACGTTTCAACACTATTCATTTTCTTTAACTTTGTTGTCCTTCTTGATTTGTGGAGTTGAATTGTTTTCCAGCTTCTCTTTTCTTTTAGAAATGGGAATCCTCTATAAGCTTCATCTTTTAAGTATTTGGAGAGATCATTCTGTTGTCTTCCAGCCATCTTGTTTCTATTTCTATAATCATATAAATTGAGATTGGCCATTCTTCCCAGTTGTTCTTGAGTGAATTCAGCAAAGTCACTCCTCACAACTACGTCTCTCAGTTGTCTACTTTCCATAATCACTTTCAGAGATTCAAACACAGAATCATAGTAGAGTTCTCTATACAGATCCACATCTGAATGTGGTCTTGCTGTTCTTTGGGATCCATCCCTACTAGATTCACCTCTTCCACCTCTTCCTGTTTGTGGATATTTTCTTGAAATTGGAGGCCTGAATGGAATAGACTTCATCAGTTTTCTAGGCCCTAATTTGAAAGTTTTGATGTAGATTGACTCTACCATTTCAGGTGGGAGGTTAGCAAGTTCATCAAAGTCATATCATGCTTGTTCATTTAGAATAATCATCATCTTCTCTATCCCATGATTGTTTGACAATCCTGCAGCCACAAACCTTCCATTAACAAAGCTTCTAGGGTACTCACCTTCCCTCAGAGCTTTTTCCCAGTCAGCCTTTTGAATATTTAAAAGTTCTTTCAAATCTTCCTTTTCTAAGGCATTAAAAGTGGCATCATCCATTCCACCATGATTTATCATTATACCCCTCAATATCTTAATCATCTCTTCATTCTCCCAAAGAATTATAGGTTCATCAGTTGTTTCAGAATTTGATTCCTCTGGGATTGGGGTTTCAACATCAGGTTTTTCTTTTGATTTTACTTTTTCAGTTTGAACCTTTTGTTTCTCCCCTACAGTCATTAATTTTCTCTTCCTTTTGGGAGGTTCTTGTTCACTTTTTGATTGCTCAGTGGGGGGTTCAGGTTGGACCCTTTTCAATTTTTCTTTTCTTTTCAAGTTGTATTGATCCAACAATGATTCTTTTGATAACTTTTCTACTACCTCAGGCTTCAACCCTCTTTCTAATAGGTATCCACGCATACCTCCAAACTTCTTTTTCAAGGCTTCAATCATTTTCTTTGACATATTTTTCTTTCACTTTCTCTCTTTCACTATTGTAGAGATCTTGAAGCTTGTCATGCTTGAAGTAGCTCAAATCTTTTTCAGGATACCCATGCTTTCTTAAATAATCTCTGTGTTTCTGAGCATCTCTATTCTTTTGTTGCATAAGTCTTTTGATAGTGTCATTTTCTTTTTCTAATCTCTGCCTCAATTCCTCATCATTCATAACAACCAAAGTTTCAAAGCTTGTACCAAAGCTTCTCAATTTCACAACCAATGGATGTTTTCTTTTAGCTTCCATCATACTCATCTCAATGTTTGCCCTTTGCTCCTCGGTCATTGTGATTTGAGGGGACACAACACTGGCAGCTTCAGCACCTTTTCCATCATTGTTATCATTATTATCGGTTCATTAGACTCATCCTCCTCTTCTGTTGATTCGTTAACTACATCGATTTTGGGCTCATCAGAGTTTGGATGTTCTGGGTTTTGTTCACTCACAATAGGAACATCAGGGACACCAATCATCCTTTCACCTGGTTTCAATGTCTGTAGAGGGACTGCCCTGATTGGACTATCTTCATCTCAGGAGTTTCCACATAACACTTGTTCCTTTCATCCCATTTCTCCTTCTTTACATTCAAATCATCTTTCATGCCTTGATCAGTGGTTTTCCTTTTTCTAGAATAAGTCTTCTCAAATCTTCCCACATTCTCATGTATCCTTGAGGCTTTAGCCAACATCTCTTCTATTGATTCTTCTTTTTCCTTTTCAGGTTCATTTTCAGGTTCCTGTTGAGATTGTCTTGTAGTTTGAGCAAACACACTTACTACCAGAGCTAGGGAGTTATCAGCTTCCTCAACTCTTTTCAGCTTAATCAGTGCTTCAATAACATCTTGATCATCAACCTCTTCATTAATTACTTTGGCTACATTGTCTTGACTGATCAACTCTTCTTGTGTTGCTATCTCCTCAGCTGTCAGGGTTTGGGCTAGTATTTCCCTATCCCTTATCTCTCTTATTACATTCTAAAACTTTCTTCTTGCTTCAGCAGTAGCTTCTTCATTATCTTTAAATAAAATATCTTTTTCAGGATTAGCCTCAACAAGCTCTTCTTCAACCACTTTTGCCTTTCCCTTTTCTAGTCTCCTCTGCTCATCTTCTTCATTCTCAGATTGTTCATAATCATCAATCTTTTTTCAAGTGCTTCTAACTCTGGATCAAACTCTACCCTCTTGGAGCTTTCAGGTTGTTCAGTTTCAGTGACAGGCTCAGTAGCAGTATCTCCCATATTGATTTCATCATTTCGAGTTTTTGTTAAAGCATTTGTGACCACATCAGAGGTAGCCACATTCTCTTCTTCATTAGTCTGTTCAATTTCATCCTCTGCTTCATTAGACTCCTTCTCTCTCCATACAAAATTCATTATTTCATTATTAACATCATAGTTTTCCTCTCCTACATCAGATTTATCTCCTTCATAATCAGCATCCTCTATCCTTCTTTCATCACTTTCCTCCTCATCATCATAGGCATTCAGGATGCTTGTCAAACCATTCGCAGTCTCCACACCTGTATCTTTTTTAGTTTCAACACTCACCATAGCATCAGTTGGCATATTTACATTCCCCCCTGTTTTAAGGCAGCTGAGGTCTTCTCAACCTCCTGCTCCAGGGTTTGAATTCTTAATCTTGCACGGACCAACTGATATAGCAACATCACATTTTCCTGTGTTACTTCTTCAATTCTTTTCTCAATGTTGCATTTTCTAACATCAAGTCCAAATTTCTTTGAAATAAGTCTGTGTCAGTATGTGGTGTTTTAGGTGGTGATGTAGTGAAGTGTTCAGGTTCAGATTGTTCTAGGTTTGGGATTTGAGTTTGTATAATGGGTTGTGGTGGTGATTGTGTATGGGGTGGGCTTGGAATAAATGAATCTGTTTGAATTGGGCTAATGGTTGTTGGTGTTAGTGGTGTTGGAGATGTATGAGTTGATGTTTCATGATGGCTCAAGGTTAAGGTTTGGGTGGGTGATTGAGGTTGTGGTGATTCATTTGTTGTTTGAATAGGTAGGTCAGTTGGTAATGGTTGGTGTGGTGGAGTTTGTGGTGGTTATTGTATTGGTTGGTTAAGTGGTAAAGGTTGGTTCTCCCCCTGATCAAATACATCAGCATTCATGGCTACTCCAGCCCCTCCTTCATTTCTATCATCATTATTATCTCCATCATCAGAATCATCATTATCACCCTCAACATCAACTTCCTCTTCTTCCTCTTCTGAGCTCAACTCAGGTACTGGCATAATCTCCAGATCATGGTTCAATAACCATGGTAAAGTTTCAAAAGGAATGTTTGGATTATATCTATTGGCATTCCCAAATTTTTAATTCGTTTAAAGGTGTTCGGATTCTGCAGAGTACGAGTAATGCCTATGGTGGGTAAATCTCGCAACTCCCTGTTGAAAATTATCTGCAAAAATCTGGGATATTGCAGAAACCTATCCTTCTCAGCCTTCTTTAAATTTGTTACCAATCCTTCAAAGATCGTCTTGGAGATATTGAATAGTAGGTCACAAATGATTGCAACTGTAGCCTTTCCTTGGAGCAAATCCTTGAACTACATGGTGAATTAAAAATCTGTATATCAAAGAGAAAAATCCCTTTTGGAATTGCCCATCATGTACTGTCCCCTGGTATCCCATAGTCTGTTCAAATATTCTCAGCAGGTGATCAGTGTTGAAGTTGATATGATTGTGGTCGTCATCGTGTAACTGCAAACATCTTCTGATCATTGGTTCCATGATTTGAATATCTTGTCTTGCCACTGTTGCTTCGATCCTTCGACCATTTATGTCATCAAACAGTGTTGCAGAGCGCCAGAAATCCAGTGAGTGATTTCTATAAATGATTGGACACTCAGTGAAGGAAAAAACGAACATTTGATCTCAACAACCAAGTTATCATCATCGCCACCTCTTCAATGTAAGGAGTAATCTGCAACAAGGCACACATATTATACTTCTTTTCAAAGGGATACTTCGGTTGTTCATTATCTGCTATGTCTGTTCTTCGACAAGTTTGTAACCTAAACACAAAAACAGAGTGTTATCATATAAATATATAATCGAAGCCCATTATAGTCTAATCATGATCGGAAAACACATTATTATTGCTTACCGAGTCGGAATTAGAGGGCTGATTAAAGTTAGGGTTTGGATTAGAGACGAATGTGATAAGTCGGTTTAGGTTTCTTTGTGAATAAGCAGTTGCAGTGGAAGGAGAGAGAGAGAGGGAAAAATAATGTTGAAAAATAACTCTAACTCCTTCTTATATACCTTTCGAAAGTGGGTTTTAAATTCATTTGTCGTGTAGTGAATTATTAGCTGTCAAACATAATAACCTTATCTATTTAAAAACAGTAACAGCTAAACCTTACCCGATACAATCAAAATCTAAAACTTTGCTTGGTAAAATTTTCATTATTTAAATTGACAAAGTTTGCCTGGTACCGTCCATATACAAACCTTGCTTGGTTAAATTAAGTAATTTAAAGTCAAGATATAATAAAGAAAGCTTACCCGAAATACCAGATTTCTTGAGAACCAAATCACAAGATAGATAATCAAGTATAAAATCATCAAATAAACAATCATGCTAGGAATCAATTAAGATACCCATATAAAATTCTCAATTTTAAATTAAAATTCCTAAATTAGCATAAACCCTATCAGTACAAGAAACACATTCAATCAAACATACTTTGATGCACTGTGTGCCCGAGCAACCTTCATAAAAGTACAAAGTGTGCCCGAACAATCTTCTTATGCAAAGTATACCCGAATAACCTTCCTAGAGTATAAAGTGTGCCCAAAAAGATATCAAGCAGAAGGTGTACCTGAAAAGTCAAATTTCGAAATTAAAAAGTATATTGGGGAAACAAAAGTGTACCCGAAATATAAAGTGTGCCTAGAAGACAAGGTCTGCCTGGAAACACTTGTAATTTTAAAGAAATCATACCCATAAATAACACAAAGCATGCTTGGAATTAAGCATAAAACACTTAAGTGTGCTATAGTCTAAAATTTCAAAGCTTGCCCTGAAATCCTATATTAGCACAACGCTTTCTAGGATAATCATATTCAAACATCAGGTATGCCCGGGAACAAAACTAAACAGTTTTAGTCTACCCGAAAAACTTCAAATCATCAAATCATACCCGAAAATGACAAACTTAGATAAAAACATCTAAGTGTGTCCGGATAGGTTAAAAAGCATAAAACCTTACCCGAAAAACATATTCAATCATAAACAATCAGGCTTGCCCGGAAAGTGACTAATCTTAGTAAACTCTACCCGAAAAGTATCAAATACTTAAAAGCATGCCCGAAAATAGTAAACTTAGATAAAAGTATCTAAGTGTACTCGGAAAGGTTATAAAACATTAAACCTTACCCGAAAATACATATTCAACCATATTCAACTGTTTTGTGCCCGGGAAGGTTAGAAAACATCAAACCTTGCCCGAACCTACATATTCAACCTATTTAAGGTAAAATTCAACACTTTTTGACTTAAACCACTTGTCGAAGACATTTGTCAGTTTTGTATCATTACAGATCATAGTTTAAGAGCAAATGGTGCATTTAGAGATCAAATTTTAGTTTTTATCTTCTCAAAACATTTTCTTTCTTTAACTGAAAAGATCTCAAGAATGAGATCATATTGACTAAGTAGCTTTTTCAATACTTCATCCTCAGCATTATTATGACTACAAAGACAGGTCAACAACAGGTCTAGACTTAACATGATTTTCATCACTTTGGTGATATTATTAAGTTTCAATTAAGTTTGCATAAAGTTTAATGGATAACACATGTTTTGTTATGATGCTCCTTATCTATCCTCAAGGCTTATTTGGCTTTCTCCAGATCACCCCAATTTGACTTTGACCCCCTGGTTTTGGTTAAAAACATTTAATGACAGAACATATTTTTTTTTTTTGAAAATTCATAAGATATTTCTTTTCAAATTTACAAACATATGTGAGGTTGAACATTGAACTTACATGCCACGCAATTCGGACTTACAGGCCTTTCATTCAGGATGTTTAAAGGACTTATATGATTGCCTCTACCCTTGTAGTTCTGGAATTAACCCTCATGTTTGTATTTTCTCAATAAAATTTGTGAACATGTATCAACTTTTGGTTGACAAAATATTTGAAATTAAAGTAGTTCACAGATGTTCTTTGTCATTCTTTAAAAGATGTTTCATTTTGGGTAACCAAAGACCAAAAGGCTTGTGCATGACTGGATAATCACTTTTCTGCCTATCATTTGAAAAGATTTATCTTGGAATATGAATAAACAACAATGTAACTCCACATAAATCTTAGCATTTTCTTTATGTTTATATCACCCCAGATTTTACATATCATGAGAAAGCAACCATACATGTTAATGACAGTACACAGAGTCCTTTTAGCCTAATAAATCCATAAGATTGGCTAAGTAGTCAATGTACTATCATTTCCCATTAATATTTAGTTTAATATTCAATCACCCCAATGTCTCTTAATTGTCAGGAGTAATGGTTATCCTATTTGACCACAAGTGTTCAACAGGACCAAACATACATGAAAATATATGTCCTTTCAAAGTCAGAGCTATTGACATAGTTTTAAGTGAATGAATAGAGACCAAGTTATAATTGCCCAAAATGCTTTTATTTTTCTTGTTAATGACTATACTTTTAATCTTTGCAGATTACAGGACCAAACATACACAAGTGTATGTCCTTCCAACTAGGCAAATGACATAATTTTCAGCAAAGATAACTACTTGAGACTTTTCATTGAAAAATCCTTCTTTTAAGCTTCTATAAAGCTTGAACTGAATAGTGTTATCATTTCTCTACACCATTAACAACTTGCTCATGTTTTGATCAAAATTTTGTGATTAAGCAAAAATTCATTTGAAAGCTTTAATTTTGACATAAACACATATTTTTACATAAACAGTTGTAACATATTCAAATCTTAATCATTCTTAAACATCATCAACACAAGTAGACATTTCTAACATTCATATCCTATCTTAATAAAATCAAGATGATCAGATAACATACATATTCAAGCATTTATTGACACATAATCACTCATGACATCAGATAAGCATTTAATTAGTTTAATCAATTCAAACTACTTATCATTATATCAAAATAGTTAATTGTTAAGCAATCAAAAGTAGCAAATGACATCTAAATTGCACTGATAGTCACTTAAACACATATAAGTTATCATCAAACAAGTAACATATGCAAACATATTCAATCAACATTCAGTATGTGTGACTTTATTCAAGACTAATCAATTAGCACATAGAGACACACACTAAGCACACATCCTCAATAACACCTCATCTGAGTTGATCATTCCCAGGGCTTTCAAAAGAAAGTTGAATCTGGTTATGTCAAGTGGCTTGGTGAATAGGTCAGCCAAGTTGTCACTTGTATCAACTCTTTGCATTTCAATCAAACCTTTTTCACTACAATCTCTTATGAAGTGATGTATCATTTCAATATGCTTAGTCTTAGACTGTTGCACTGGATTTTTAACAGTAAAATAAGAAGCAGTATTATCAATGAAAATAGGAGTGTTCAAAAAATTCAAACCATAATCCAGCATTTGGTTCTGAATCTAGAGAACTCGGGCACAGCAAGCAGATGCAACAACATATTTAGCTTCTGCAGTTGAGATTGAGACAGTTGTTTGCTTCTTGCATTGCCATGACACTAGCCTTTCTCCCAAAAATTGACATCCACCTGAAGTTGACTTCCTGCTCATGTTGCAGCCATCATAATCACTGTCTGTGTAGGCAATAAGGTCAAAAGATTGATTCTTTGGATACCAGATTCCTATGTCTGGTCTTCCCTTCAAATATCTAAAAATTCTTTTGACAGTATTCATGTGGGAGACTTTTGAACTTGCTTGGAATCTTGCACATACACACACTCAGCATACATATGTCAGGTCTTGTGGCAGTTAGGTACATCAGGGATCCAATATTAGCTCTATATTCATGTTCATCCACAGGATCCCCCTTTTCATCAGCAATCATCTTTTCTTTGGTGTTCATTGGAGTTGAAACTTTCTTGTATTCATGAAATTTGAACTTGTTCAAAATGTCCTGCACATATTTAGTTTGGTGAATGAAGATTCCTCAGCTTTCTGTTGAACTTGCAGTCCTAAGAAGAAGTTCATTTCTCCCATAGAACTCATGTTGTATTTGGACTTCATTACCCCTTCAAACTCCATGCACATTTGTTCATTTGTTGAACCAAAGATAATATCATCCACATAGACTTGCAATAGCAGCAAATCTGATCCATTTCTTTTGTAGAAGAGATTCTTGTCAATGACTCCACTTTGGAAACCATTTTCAAGAATATGATTTGACAGCTCATCATACCATGCTCTAGGAGCCTGATGCTGTTGGACTCGGTCTGCCCAAGAAACATACAATATTGATGTGGCTAGTGCGTTATGATCCAAGTAGGGTCATACCCAATAACAAGCTAGACAAACAACATAGATATTTGTTTAAATGATGTGATCATAGTAAATAAATATCAACACTTGATTTTCGGAATTGGTTTTCTAAACAATTGCACTTGAAAGAATAATAAATTATATGGATAATTTATTTTAGAGATATTAATTCATAGTGTTATTTAATTGGTTAAATAACATCAAAGAGAGTAGTATGTAAATATTGTTGCTTGGATCTTGTAACATGTATCATAATGTTACATGTAACAAAAAAAATGTGCATGCAACAAACATGAAGGTTGTGTAACAAAATTTGAAATTCAAATTTTGTGTGGGACCCACTTGTGGCCCACCCCTTTATGGGGAAACACACAAACCCAACACATGACATGCATTATTCCTTTGTTGGTTTACATATCCAAGAACTCTCTCTCTCTCTCTCTCCCTCTCCAAGCTCTCTCTTTTTCATTCTTTGCAAGACAAATCCTTGTTTTTCTCTCCATATTTTCGGCTAAAGAACAAGGATTGGAGGTGTTCATAATCAAGTACAAATCCTAGCTAAAGTGGTGTCTTGTTGGTGGCTTGGGGTATACTAGCTTGAGGCATTCGGTTTTGAAGGCTTGCATTCACAAACCGTCATCTCCTTCATCTTTCTTGCATCTTGAAAGGTTGTATTACATAAACCTCTTTGAATGTTGTTTATGTATGCATGTAAATTCGTATATGGATCTGGGGCTTGGGTTTTACATATAAACGGGTTTTATATTAATCTAAATAACAAGATTTAAAACTAATTAATCCGCTACGTTTTCTATATAATGGGTTATATGGACTTTGATAATCTTGTTAAAACCCAACAATGGCATCAAGAGCCGCTTATACGGATACATGCATCAATAGATCTAAAACTTTGCGGGTTTTATGGTGTGGTTCATCATATGGCCGAAATTTTTGGGGCTTTTGGTTACCCCTTAGTTCTTCAAGGTTATATTTTACATGCATGTCCTAATCTTGAAGAATTAAGTCATTTGGATGATTGGTTGTTTTGTTTGGACAAAACCCGAAACTTTCGGTTTTATTATCCTTGGCCGAAAGTTTGAGGTTCACAAGGGGAACCATTTTTAGACATGTAATACTTGCATATTTGGATGTGCATTTGGATGTTCATAACCTAGCCATAACCTTGTGTTTGGATGTGTGTTTGTGTTGTGATTTATTCAATATTCAATTTGGTTGTAATATTATTTTATTTGGGTTTGTAATCTATTTATTCTTTCATATTGGTTTGTAATAATAAGTAGATTAGTTGTGTTTCTTTTACTAGAGAAAAATATATTAGAATATATTTTTTGTATAAGAAGAAGCAACAAAGTTACGGTTTTGGTTTTGGGCCTTAATGGACCTTATAGTCCAAGATGGGATTCTAGCCCAAAGACCAAAGCCCAAACTTGGAGGCCCATGGAAGCAAGGAGCTGAAGTTGGAGCCCAATTGGAAGCCCAAATAAAGTGGAAGACTTACAACACAAGGTGGACACTTGTAGCATATGGATGCGGGATCAAGTGGGAGTTCACCGACGCATGCCTTGTGTCATTCTCTTCCCTTAGGAGAGACCTTTTTGCACACTTGTTTCGGTCAACAAATATTGTCATATTAGGTGGCTATGGTTATGAACTTGTGGTTGTTTATTTAAGCTTGCATGGTTGATTTATATTTTTTGTTTTATCTTATTTAGATAAAGATAATTAACAAACTTAATATCAACAACTTGCATAAAATTGGTTCCTTAGAAATCATTAGGTAATAAAATTGGTTTTATTAAAGGATAATGATTTCACAACAAAATGGGTTTTATTAAAAGGAACTTTGAAAATGGGTTTTCAAATAAAGTACCATACATTTGAATGCATGCAAATGCAAGGTACATAGTTTTCCAATCTAGAATTTAGAAAACTTGAATCCCTTTTTAAACAACAAGTTAAACACCATCCTTTTATACAACACTTAAGTCGCTTGTAGACTTGATGTGGGGTAAGGAACACCTAACCACATTTAAGAAAACTTGTGATCTTAAGGTTGTTTTACAATACTTTTGGGATGAGGGTCACCAAACCACTTGTATGTGTAAACTCACACGTGTGTGTAAGTAGGACGACTTAATTTGGAAACCATGTGAATAGGGTCACCGGCACATGGGGTTCAAAGGTGTTGATGGAATTAAACATGCCAACTAAACATATGATGTTTAATCGATCCCATAAAACTAGAAGTTGCAAAGGGTTGCAATTGTCAAACGTTGACTACCTTGTTAATTTGAATAGTGGGATAAAGGTCACCTAACTACTATTTGAATGAAATGTTGGATTCTAGATTTTAATCAATAATTGTCTTAGAGACATTAAAGGGTATTAAAGATTAAAATTTATTGATATCGAAAATACGAATTTGAACTTTGTTAAATTCTTTAATAGATGGCTGCAAACAATCCACCGAACGTTATTATCCCTCACGTGCATAATTTATCACTTAGATCCATTCTGGATAAGGATCTTTAAACTTTAACTTTATAGACTGGTATCGAAACTTGAGAATTGTTCTCAAGCAAGAGAAGAAGTCCTATATATTAGACGATCCTATTCCCGATGAGCCCGATGTCAACAACTTGGATACCTATGCGGAATGGTTGAAATATACCGAGGATTCAGTGCAAGTTTCTTGCCTCATGTTGGGAACAATGATTCCCGAGATCCAAAAGGATTTCGAGAATCATGGGGCGTATGACATGATAACCCAGCTTAAGGAAATGTTCCTTACTCAAGCTAGGGTGGAGCGCTTCGAAACGGTTCGAGCACTTCATGCATGTCATATGGAAGAAACCCAATCCGTGTCATCTTATGTGCTTAAGATGAAAAGCCATATTAATCGGCTTGAACGGCTTAACTGTCCCGTCTCAAAAGAGTTTGCCACGGATTTGATCCTGAACGGCCTAACTAAAAGGTTTGAGACATTCGTCATGAACTATAACATGAACGGATGGGACAAAAGCATTGGTGAGCTTCACGCAATGCTTAAAACAGCTGAAGCCGGCATGGGTAAAAAGGTTTTACCCGTTCTCACGATCAATGAGGGTGGCTTGAAGAAGAGGCATCACCCGGAACCAAAAGCAAAGGTTGTCGTTGGTAAGGGACAAGTCAAGAAGGGGTTCAAGGGAAAAGCAAAGGCGAAACCAAAACACAAGAAGCTAAAGGTTAGCGATGAGGATCTGTGCTTTGGTTGTGGGGAGATAGGTCACTGGATGAGAAATTGTCCAACCTATCTCAAGGTGTTGAAAGCTAAGTGGGATGCAGGGCAAACCTCAGGTACAACTTTCATGATCAATATTGATCTTAATATTATTTCTTCTAACACATGGGTATTAGATACCAGATGTGGAACTCATATTTGCAATTCATTGCAGGGGTTCAAAAGAAGAAATGATTTCAAGAAAGGAGATGTAAGTCTCTTCATGGGCAATTGAGCAAAGGTTGACGTCCAAGCCTGAGGAGATTATATTTTGAAGCTTCCAAGTTATTTTGAAAAACATTATTCATTCTCCTAGTTTGACTAGGAATATTATCTCTATTTCTGTATTAAGAAAATTTGGTTATGATTTCAAGTTTGTAAACAATGGTTTTTATGTATTCATGAATGATGTCTTTTATTTTAAAGCAATGCCGTTTATTGGCATTTATGAATTGGTTCATGATAATACGTCCATTGATAACTCGTTGTACCAATCTAACACCAAAAGACTCAAATTGGATTTGAGTAAAACTTTTCTTTGGCATTGTCGCCTTGGTCACATAAACAAGGATCGGATTCATACACTTCAAAAGAATGGTCTTTTGAAATCAAGTGATGATTCATTTGATGAATGTGAATCTTGTTTATTGGGAAAGATGACCAAGGAGCCCTTTAGTGGAACTAATGAAAGGGCGAAAGACTTATTAGGTATCATACATTCGGATGTATGTGGTCCTTTTAGGACAATGACAAGGAATGGTGAAGGATACTTCATTAGCTTTACCGACGATTATAATCGCTATGGGTATGTGTTCTTGTTAAGACACAAAAATGAAGCCTTTGAAATGTTCAAAGTCTTCCAAAATGAAGTAAAAAATCAACTCAACAAAACAATCAAAGTACTACGTTCCGATAGAGGTGGTGAATACCTCAATGATGCATTTCTAGAACATCTTAGGAGTTGTGGGATTGTCTCACAACTTACTCCACCTGGAACACCACGATATAATGGTGTGTCCGAGAGGAGGAATCGAACTCTATTGGATATGGTTCGATCCATGATGGCTAGAAGCACATTACCTCTATCATTTTGGGTTTTCTCACTGATCTATGCTGCCCGTATTTTAAAATATGGCACCAACCAAGAAAGTGAAAAGGACACCTTTTGAAATATGGCATGGAAAGGTTCCATCATTATCATATTTAAGGGTATGGGGTGGTGAGGCTTATGTTAAGATCTACACCCTAGACAAACTTGAAAGCCGGTCCACTAAGTGTATCTTTGTAGGATATCCCGAAGATTCGATGGGGTATTATTTCTACAATCCAAATGAGCCTAAAGTGTTTATAGCTCGCAAGGCTATGTTCTTGGAAAGAAGTTTCCTTATGGAAGGAACTGATAGAACTATGGAACTCGAGGAGGATCGAGAACCACAAGCCGATACACGTTTGGTTGACACTAGTGATCAACAAGAGGTTGTTGATGATGATCAAAAGGTTGATCAAATCACACAAAATGTTCGCAAATCTGGTAGAATTAGCACCCCACTTGAAAGATATGGATTTTTCATGGATGGATGCTATGTGGTAGATTCTGATGAACCAACCACATACCGAGATGCAATGTCACAATCTGATTGTGATAAATGGCTGGAAGCCATGAACGTTGAGATGCAATCCATGCATGACAACCAAGTATGGGACCTGGTTGCTCCACCTCTTAATTCCAAACTGGTTGGAAGTAAGTGGGTTTTCAAGAAGAAAACTGATATGCATGGAAACTTGGATACTTATAAATCTAGACTTGTAGCAAAGGGTTTCACTCAAACTCAAGGGGTTGATTATGATGAAACTTTCTTGCCCGTGGCGATGCTAAAGTCTATTAGGATATTATTTGCCATAGCCGCATATTACGACTATGAGATATGGCAAATGGATGTCAAAATGGCTTTTCTAAATGGCCATCTTGAGGAAGATGTCTATATGGTTCAGCCTGAAGGTTTTCTCGATCCACAACATCCTAACAAAGTATGCAATTTGAAGAAATCAATCTATGGATTGAAACAAGCATCTAGGAGTTGGAATCACCGTTTTGATGATGAAGTTAAGAAATTTGGATTCATCAAAAACGCTGATGAAGCTTGTGTGTATAAGAAAGCTAGTGAGAGCATCATTACCTTTCTAGTATTATATGTCGATGACATATTACTATTTGGAAATGACATTCCAACCTTGGAAGGTGTAAAAGCCTGGCTTGGAAGCTGCTTTTCCATCAAGGATCTTGGTGAGGCCGCCTATATTCTAGGAATAAGGATCTATAGGGATAGATCAAGGCAGATGATAGGTTTGAATCAAAGTGCATACATTGACAAAATCTTGAAAAGGTTCAAGACGGAAAACTCTTAAAAGGGTTTGGTACCTATTCAAAGAGGAACAATGTTGAGTGTTTCTCAATGTCCAAGCTCAAAGGATGAGCAAGACAAAATGAGTGGAATCCCATATGCATCTGCTATAGGATCCATCATGTATGCCATGATTTGCACTAGACAGGATGTGTCATGCGCTTTGAGCATGACAAGTAGATACCAAAAAAATCCGGGAACTAGCCATTGGATGGCAGTTAAGAGCATATTGAAATACCTTAGGAGGACTAAGGATATGTTTCTTCTATATGGCTCTGGTGAGGAGGAACTCATTGTAAAGGGTTACATGAATGCGAGTTTCCAAACTGATCGAGATGATTCTCGATAACAATCGGGATATGTCTTCGTTCTGAATGGTGGTGCTGTCTCTTGGAAGAGCGCAAAACAAGACGTGGTAGCCTTGTCCACCACTGAATCGGAATACATCGCCACCTCATTGGCAGCTCAAGAAGCTGCATGGATTAGAAAGTTCATGGCCGATCTAGGGGTAGTCCGTACCATTCAGGACCCTCTAGAAATCTTTTGTGACAACGAGGGTGCGATTGCTCAAATCAAGGAACCTCGTGCACATCAAAAGACTAGGCACATTGAGCGGAGATTCAACTATATAAGGGATGAAGTTGAAAAGGGAAAGATATGTATTCCCAAGTTCACACTGATCAAAACATTGCG
This sequence comes from Bidens hawaiensis, assembly GCF_021521415.1. Taxonomy (NCBI): domain Eukaryota; kingdom Viridiplantae; phylum Streptophyta; class Magnoliopsida; order Asterales; family Asteraceae; genus Bidens; species Bidens hawaiensis. The sequence goes on from NW_027496007.1 coordinate 121,658, forward strand.
GATCCACTCACGAATCTCCTTGAAAGGCCGAAGCATGAGGGTCATACTTGCGCCTTAGAACTTCGATATTCTAGTGATTGGATTTGATTTATTTTGAATTTGGATATCGGAACAATTGTTATTTTGGCTCATTCATATGATTATGGTTTATGTTATGATTTTGAGTTATGTTCCATTTTAGCATGTTTAAATCCGTGAATAATTAGATTATTCTAAACGTCCGTAGTCTATCATACTTGTGGGACAAATATGAAAGTAAGACTATTATGAACTTGGATTGGTAAATATTCACAAGGCATGAATATAGCAAAGGGTTTGCTGCCAAGGTTCATAGATATTTATGGGATAAATATTGGATTGACCCGCCCTGAAATTTTAATGCATGGAATCCTTGTGATTTGTGATCATAAGTAAATTTGAGTAAAGGCGAACATCATAGTATCCACCGACCTGAGATACATATTGGGTCTTGATATTCATCGACTATTTTACTTTGACTTAGTTCTTCGCTGCTCTGAAACATGTCAGTACATAAGGCTAAGCTCAAGTATAATACAAGGTGATAGTGAGAGACGTATGTAGTCAATAAGGGATTTTTCCCTCTTATTCGTTGAGAGTTAAATGTCTAAGGCCTGAAAAGTTAAATCAACAGAGAATGATCACTCTGTGTCTCTGGATTTAACATGACATTTGCGGCAAAAGGATAAATGATAGTTTCACCTAAATCATTTTCAAATAAGGGACCTGAAGGGGATGATGTTATTGAATGGCACTTCATCATACGTATTAGGGGTAGTGAACCGTAGTTAGGTGGTATTCACTATTTGCATCAATCTTCTATGTATCTTGTACAAGTGGGAGATTGTTGGACTCGGTCTGCCCAAGACACATACAATATTGATGTGGCTAGTGCGTTATGATCCAAGTCGGGTCCTACCCAATAACAAGCTAGACAAACACCATAGATATTTGTTTAAATGATGTGATCATAGTAAATAAATATCAACACTTGACTTTGGGAATTGGTTTCCTAGACAATTGCACTTGAAAGAATAATAATTTATATGGATAATTTATTTTAGAGAGTATAATTTATAGTGTTATTTAATTGGTTAAATAACATCAAAGAGAGTAGTATGTAAATATTGTTGCTTGGATCTTGTAACATGTAGCATAATGTTACATGTAACAAAAAAATGTGCATGCAACAAACATGAAGGTTGTGTAACAAAATTTGAAATTCAAATTTTGGGTTGGACCCACTTGTGGACCACCCTTTATGGGGAAACACACACACCCGACCACATGACATGCATTATTCTTTTGTTGGTTTACATATCCAAGAACTCTCTCTCTCTCTCTCAAAGCTCTCTCTTTTTTCATTCTTTGCAAGACAAATCCTTGTTTTTCTCTCCATATTTTCGGCCAAAGAACAAGGATTGGAGGTGTTCATAATCAAGTACAAATCCTAGCTAAAGTGGTGTCGTGTTGGTGGCTTGGGGTATACTAGCTTGAGGCATTCGGTTTTGAAGGCTTGCATTCACAAACCGTCATCTCCTTCATCTTTCTTGCATCTTGAAAGGTAGTATTACATAAACCCCTTTGGATGTTGTTTATGTATGCATGTAAATTCGTATATGGATCCGGGGCTTGGGTTTTACATATAAAACGGGTTTTATATTAATCTAAATAACAAGATTTAAAACTAATTAATCCGCTACGTTTTTCTATATAATGGGTTATATGGACTTTGATAATCTTGTTAAAACCCAACAGATGCAATCCATAAAGGGCTTTATTTAACTTATACACCCTGTTTGGATACATTGGATCCTCAAAACCTGGAGGTTGACCAACATACACCTCTTCATCAATCTTTCCGTTTAGGAATGCAGACTTTACATCAAGCTGGAACACCTTAATGCTCTTTGAGGCACATATGCAAGAAAAATCCTGATAGTCTCAAGTCTTGCAACTGGTGCAAAGACTTCCTCAAAGTCTATTCCTTCTTCTTGAAGGCATCCCAGTGCTACAAGTCTAGCTTTGTTCTTAATCACCAAACCCCTCTCATCCCTTTTGTTTCTGAAAACCTATTTTGTGCCAATTGTTGACCTGCTTCTTGGCCTATCAACAAGATCCCAAACATGTAGATCTTTGAACTGTGCCAGTTCCTCCTGCATTGCCTCCACCCAACTGTTGTCCTTTAGTGCTTGAACAATGTTCTTTGGCTCTATTTGGGATAGAAAGCAGGAGTGTAAACAGATGTTTGCAATTTCAGAGTGGCTTCTTGTAACTCTTTCATTTATATCTCCAATGATGTTTTTTCAGAGGGATGATTCTTTTCTACATAGGGAGTTTAAACTATCATATCAACAGACACAGTTGTATCAAGATTTGATTCATTGAGCTATGGTTCTTCAATGATCAAATCAGTTGTTTCACTGTCATTACTTGGTGCTTCTTCATGATTCTGTCTTGAAGTGGATGCATCAGTGTTGTCTAAATTCATTCTTTCAAACAAATTTTGAAATCTTGTAGTAGTTACATCTTCTTCATTTGTTTGGTTGCTTGGGTTCTCCTCAGTCTGAACTTGATCATTCTCTACTTCTTGATTGTCTTGATTGAGATCTGCATGATCTTGTTCTGGACTTTGATTGTCGTCACTATCTTGTTCTTGTTCAACAATGTCACTTGAGATACCCTTAACAAATGTATACTCCTTTTCTTTGCTAGCAACCTTCTTCCATAACCCTTCTAAGTCCAATGTTTTCTCCTTTTTCTCTTCAAATACACTGGGCTTGTAGAATGAGTCATCAAAGTCTTCAGGAAAAATCTTGAAAGACCTTATCAGTTTTTCATGATCAAACAACCATGCTGCACCATCAACTGTGTTGAACTGATTCTCATTAAAGATGATGTCAGATGATTCATTAACACTCAAATGGTCTTTCACATATACTCTGTAGGCTTTTGAGTGTGTTGAATATCCAACAAAGAAGCAATCCAAGGATTTAGTTTGAAACTTGTTCAAGTAATCCATGGTGTTCAGAAGAAAACATTTGCATCCAAAGGGCTTGAAAAAACTTGATATAAGGCTTTCTATTGTTGAAAATTTCATATGGTGTCTTGTTATGCCTTTTGTTAACAAGTACCCTGTTCTGAACATAGCAGGCAGTATTGATGGCTTCAGCCCAAAATGTAACTGGTAGATTTGCATCTGCTAACATGGTTCTTGCAGCTTCTATAAGTGTTCTGTTTCTTCTTTCTGCAACACCATCTAGGAGCTGATGATTGCTGGAATATTCCCTTTTCTGCGCAAAATTCTTCCATGACTCCATTTTGAACTCAGTGCCATTATCACTTCTCATCATTTTAACTTTCTTATTCAGTTTTTTCCAATCATTGTCACACAGCCCTTAATCAACTCTGCAGTCTCGTCCTTTGTACTCAGGAAATAAACCCAAGTATATCTTGAATAATCATCAATAATCACAAGACAATATCTTTTCTTCCCTATACTTGGCACACTTACAGGACCAATTGAGTTGATGAGTTTTGTCTTATGAGCAGATTTGTGATGCTTGCCCTTTTGGCATGACTTGCAATGATCTTCCAACTTGAACTCTCTTGTAGGTAAGCCAATGACATTCTCACCCTTAATAAGTCTGTTCATATTCTTCAGATTCACATGACATAGTTTCTTGTGCCACAATCTTAACTCATTTTCAGTGGCTTTGGAAACAAAGCATGTACCAGCTCTTGAAATAGCTTCCTTCATGTTGAGCTCATATAGGTTGCCATTTCTAGGTGCCATCATCATAATCATTACAGGAGGGATTAGAAATTTAGGTTTTAAGATGAAACAGTGTGAGTCATCAAAACCAACTTTATAACCTTTAACACACATTTGTGATATGCTGAGCAGATTGTACTACAGTCCTTCAACATGAAACACATTGTCAAATGAAACCTTTCCATTTGTCAAAATTCCATTCCCAACAATCTTTCCATCATTCTCATCACTTCCAAATGCCACAGGACCTTCAAACTTTTCTTCATAATTAACAAGTGACCTCCTGTCACAAGTCATGTGCCTAGAATATCCACTATCCATGTACCATATGTCATTCAGTGGAGTGGACTGTTCCTACACAAAAGAAAAAGTTTGATCAGTTAGGTGATGAAGTGCAAGTCATTTCAACTTGCAACTCATCAGTTTCATTTTCAGTGGCTGCACTAGAAGTGAGTGTTGTTGATTCGGGATCTTCATGAGTCAACTCAATGTTGTCTGAGTTATCTGTTTCATATCCACACTCACTTGGAGTTTTTACAAATGAGTTTGTGACTTGTGATTCTTCTAATGCATTGTCATCCTCTTGAACTACATAATCCTTCTTTTCTGAGTAGGTCTCTTACATCAATAGTTCTTTCCACTTCTGTCTCAACCTTAGGTTTCCAAAGAAATTCTTCTGGTTCATATCCATGTTTTAACAAGAATTTCTCATCACCTGTCAGCTCTGTTGATTTCTTTCTTGAAAAGACACCTTTGTTTCTTGTCTTTCTACTGCTAGGTGAGCCTTGAGAGCTATCCGACTGGATTAATTGTGTATCTTGTTTGGGTCTGATTCTCAAAGGCTGAAAGTTCTTCTTGACAACTTTCTCATGCTTCTTAGGAGACACACTTCTTCTTACTGGTTTAGTCACTTGTTTCTTTGCTGTGACTTCAGTTTTCTTCTCACTTCTTGTCTCTGCATCTGATTTCAACTCATCTTTCTTTGTGGTTTCATTTCCACACACCTTTCTTTTTCCCAGGTATGCATCATACTTTTGCTTATACAGAACAAAGTTTTGGCCATACGTTGTTTCATCTGGGACATGAAAGGGTTTGAATTTGAATCTTTCATTACATGAGTCTGTGTGATGACCATACTCATCACATTTTTTGCACCATACCTTTCCTTTGAATATTTCATGTTCTTTTGGTTTCTTAAACCTTTCACTTGGTTTAGGTTACTTGACTCCAAGAGTCTTATGAGTCTTTAGACGATCATAACTAATTGAAAAGGGAACAAATTCCTCAATCTTAATGTCTTGTCTTTCAAATTTCTTTTGACAAAGACAATTTTCTCCATAATCATAGGTTCCTCATTATTGCTCTCTCTATGTCTTGACTGTCTTTTCTCATATTCTTCCATGGTTTCCAATTCTCCAACATCAAGCACTTCATGACTGGAAAAGTTTGGATAAACAGGAATAAACTTTTCTGAATCAACTTCTTTAGTTACTTTCTTCTTTTTGTTTTGTTTTATCCTTTCCAATACAGCCTTGCTTGGTGGCCTGACTGCATTGTAGATTACCTTCTTCCTTTCATAAATGTCAAAAGAAACATGTAGTATTCTCATTTTATCATTTTGTTTCTTCATTCTTGGTGTGACAGGTGGATACTTTGGAAGTTTATCAACTGACTCTGGTTTCTTGTATCGTCTTCCTCTTTCAGCAGCTTTGATTTCCTCATCAGTGACTTGATCACTCAAATCACTTAAATCATCTTGATCCAACTCATCAGAATCAAAGTCATCCTCAAAGACTTGAACTCCAATTGACTTATATTCTTTAACTTATTCCTTAATCATAAACTCTCCTTCTTCATTCACTTTTACCTTCTTGTACAGATCAATAAACTTCTCGTTGTCTTGAAATACATCTCTGAATTGCTATAGGTATGCATCTCTTTTCTCTTTGTCAACTTTTGGCATGAAGTTGTTGTTGAATGGAGGTGGAACAGCTTTGTATTTGTCTTGTTCATTTATTTGGTTTAGAATACCACATATGTTGCCTGTGGAGACCAAGTTCTTTAAAAATTCAATTTCAACCTTCAGTTTTGTGTTCTGCACCTTTTCTTCAACTATCATCTTCTTTAATCCATCTATCTCAGTGATGTATCTGTTTTGAGTTCTGTAACTGATCATGCAATCATCTTCCAAGCTTTTAATCTTTTCGTTGCTGATCAGCTCACTAGACTCATACCCATTGATGATACTTTGTTTCCTAAAACACTCACTTTCCAGCTTGCCTACTTTTGTTTTCAATTCATTGATAATTTCATTTAAATCAACAGTAGGAGCAGAGTGTACCTGAGATGATGATCCGACTTCTTTTTCAATCAAGGCCATGAATGCCACATTTTCCCTCTTGATATCATCAACAATGTCTTCTTCATGATTTCTCCAATCAAAATTCCCTTCATGTTGTGTAGTCACAGCCACATTTCCTTGATTTCTAGGTTGATTTTGGTTGGCTTGATGTTGATTGTTCATTTGAGGCTGAAAGTTGTTGAAGTTGGGATTGTAGTTATTAAAGTTGTTGTTATTGGGATCATGGTTGTTGAATGTTGGCTGATTTTGTTGGTATTATTGCTGACCTCTTGGCTGTTGATTCTGGAACTGATTCATCTAAAAGTTTCTTGGTTGATTGCATTCTCTTGCAAAATGTCCAGGCTATTGACAATTGTAGAAAATTGCATTTGACTTGTCAAAACCAATCCTGTCATTTGGACCAGAAACCAGAGACCTACCAGTTCTGTTATACAACCTTTTACTTCTCAAAGCTAACATGGCAGCTTGCCATTTCAAATCCATGTCTTCCAAATCATCTGCATCAATTTTCTCCAAATCATCTTGAACAATGCTTGTATGAACCATGTTCTTTGCTACAAAGGCATTATAAGAATCAGTGAACATTGAGTGCAATCCATGATAATCTGATCCATGACTTCCATTGCCACCAACAAAAGGTGTATGTCCACTAGCCATTGAGGCTGAATCATTGTCTTCCAGGAGTTGGACATTGAACCTTGTTTGGTTTTGTGAGTTGCTTGAACTACCACTAACAAAAGCCTTAGGTATATCAACAACATGCTCATTTGGTTCTTCAATGATGGGAATCTGTTGTTGGTTTTTGGTTGACAAGTTCCCCATAGGTGCAATGAGAGCATTGGTTACTTGAAAACATGGCTTCTCTTCATTGATCATTTCATTTTCGATCATTTATATTTCTGCAGCCTGAAGGAAACATATCACATCATCCACCTTCAAATTATTGAAATGGGCTTTTTAAGGATGAATTTGCAGGCAGTGTACCATTCCTTAGGCATTAAGTTGAGAAGCTTGGTATTCAAGTCAAAATCAGTCATGACATAATCAATTGTTCTTAGTTCGTTCACAATAGGTAAGAATCTATCAAGGATTGACTTCAATCTCTCTCCATCTTTGTATTTGAACCTCTCCAACTGTTGCTTCAATCTTTGTTTCTTTATGTTCTCAACTCAGTATTCCCTTCATACATCTCAAGGATGGCATTATACATTGCCTTGGCAGTTGTATGATGTGCCACATTGGTTAAAATATCCCAAGACAGTCCTAACTTAATCATATCTAAGGCCCTGTCATCCACCTTCATTATCAATCTTTCATGCACAGCAACAGTTGCATTTGCATTTGCACCTTCATTGTTGTCCCGTGGTCCATTCTTGATTGAATTCCACAAATCCACATCATTATAGCAGACTGTTGCCTGAAATAAGACCTTCCATTTTGTGAAATTTTCCTGTCCATAGAGTCTAGGAATCTTATTAGTAGACACATCTTGTTCTTCATAACCAGACATTTTTGAAGTTAAAAAAAGGTAATTGATAAAAACGAGTTTTTGAAGATAATCAGATCTGAGAACCGGATCTTCAGATCTGATGAATCTGGTTAGAATAGAGCAAGATTAAGTAATAAAGATGTAAACATTAACTAAAATATGTGAAAGAAAACACCGATAATATGCAGATCCGAACTGAAATTGAAGAACAGAGCAGCTGACGTCACTCTTCAATGTAACAGTGCTTTGCTTACGTCATTGTTCTTCAAATCTTCAATCAGTAACAATTTCTTACTAAAATAGTAGTGACCGCAGCTCTGATACCACTTGTCAGGTCCCCGATTGTAGGTAGATCGTTAACAAATTAAGTCATAACACACACGATTACGTGTTGACAAGAGAGTTAATGACAGGTTGCTATATTTAGAAAGAAAACCGTTTGATAAAGGCGGAATCAATAACAAACGATTTTATTGCTGAGGAATCAATCAAAGTTAACTAACACACAAGATTCACTCAAAAGATTTCCATTTATATAAAGTTAATCATACAAATGATAATCAATCTAGTGTTTCTTGATGGGAAAGTTTGTCCGTACAATCCTAAGAACGACCGTCACTTGACAATTATTCTTTCTATTATCGTAGTCAGCCGCTCTCCTTAAGTGTTCCCTAAATATTCCTTTATAGGCCAGACACCCAAGGAAAGCTGTCATTCCCTCTAGAAACCCTAAATATATCATATATATTCAAATTACATATTCAAAATAATCCTAAGCGTAAAACAAGTCTTCCGGGTAGGCTTTGTAGAAGTAAACTTCTCCGAGTAGACTTTGTGCTCTACCTGCCTTGTTAGACTTGGTAACTTTGAAGTGTGCCCGGGAACAATTTTCCGGGTATGCTTTACTTAGAGTATTTTCCAAGAGAAAATACTCACCAGGTAGACTTCAATCTTCCTGATTGTTATCCGACTTTTCCCGACACAACCTTACTAGCAACCTTGTTCTTCAATGTTCCTTTCAACTCTTTGCTTGGAAATAGCTTATTAGCAAAGTGTGCTTGGTAGCACTGTACCCTGCTTGAGTTGAACCTTGCCCGATGATACTTAAGGTAATTCATTATACATCAAAGCATACTTGGACCACTATATTATTAATGAATACATTGCCCGATCTTCCAATCACTTGGCTTCATGAGCTTGGTTAGCCAAGAGCTTACTCTGAAGTAAACCTTACTCGGCTATGAAGAACAAACCTGCTTGATATAGTGAACCTTACCCGGCTATACCCAAAAGAGTGAACTCTGCCCGGATATCCACTAAAGAAGACTTCTATAAGTTAACCTTGCCCTGAAGGCAAGATATCATGCCCGGCTAAGTAAAAGCTTGCTCGGAAGTATAAGGTGTATCCGGTTCCATACTTAGTCATTTATGAGGAGGTTGAGAAGATTCCAATCTTCAATCTGATCAGTATTGGGTCAAATCTTGACTCAACAACCCTTATGATATAACATTTTAGGAACTTTAGTACCAAGAAAAAAGTCCTGATATCCCAAATAAGATTACGAAACCAATTTTATGGTCGCATAATATATTCATTAACAACCCAAAAAGCGTCCCAATAAAAACATATTAGGACACTTTTACAATGTTTTGACATGTGCTTACCTAATTGTAAACTTTTGACTCAAATACATGTGTCCTTAAAAGTCACATCAAGGTAAACGCTACAGACGTCTTATCATTTTAATAAAAATGAAAATAAAACCATAAAATGTAGAAATTATAATATCATCAGTTCAATACAAAGTTTAATATTCTTTTGAACACATTCCAAATGTTTAAACACAAATGTCTAATAAGGGTCAAATTTAGTCTAAATATCAAACATATAAATCACAAACTAACAAATGTTTGAATAAAAACTCAAAACTTCATTGCCCTCATGAACCTTCAAACTCCATGAGTGCTATAATGCATGCAATTCCCAGCTGTTGGTTTAAATTAGCAGCTCTATTCATGAACATTGGTAAGATATATTGTCAATGATGTTTCTATAACAAATTTATTTTCATAAGAAAAGATGTGTAGATAAAAGTAAAACGAATAAAGTTTTGATAATAAAATTACCCTTTTGAACACAACAAAAATTCTAGCAACTTGATGGTAATCTTCCTCGCTATCATCACTTGGATCTAGAATGATGTCTACATCCCCCGCATGAATGCTCTGTTTCACTGTTTTACCTGATAATAAACAAATAACAATAATTTCATCAAAGACTGCATATTGAAAATCGGGATCGGGTTAGATTGAAAATTCAATACGTCAACACATTGTGAAAAGGTCAAAAGGGTTAACTGAAAAAAAAATTAGCGTAACGTATACTTTTTTGTGTCCCTATGCGTCTTTTTATATAATAGAGTCCTTTAAAGATGGCGTTTTAGGTGATTACAGGCAAGACAAAAACTTAGTAAGCCCACATAATGACTCCATCGAGACAAAACCATCTTTTATCCCAACCCATTTTTGAGTTTTTTACCCATTACGCAATCCATCCAAACCCATTTTGCCAACTCTAACAAGAAATAAACATATACTTTTCAATAAAGAGTTGATGCTGCTGTTTTTCTAGGCCCATAAAAAACTCATCCACTTCACTAGTTGACAAGATGGGATTTGGTGTTGTGTTTAGTACTGTGTTCTATGATCCTTATCTTCATGGCCATATCTTTCAAACCTTTCCTCATTTCCGACATAAAAAAAATTCGGTGTATAAGAACCTTGCAAGACTTGTCATTAAGATCAAATGTAGCCTCCACAATACAAGTGTTAACTAAAATTTGGAACAGTCAATCAGGTTGAAAGTCGTCGAAAGCTTGATGTATAATATTAAAACCTACTAAATTGTTTTACTTCAAGATTCCAACTCATAATGTACAAATATTCATAATCATAAGAAATAAAATAATGCATTAAAAGGGTTTGCAACTCCCTTTACTGACATGTTTTGGCCCATAGTGAAAATGACCCATTTTTGACACATTACCTAGCCCGCTCAACCCCTCATATTGACACATCCTATGGAGCGAAATATGAATGTCATACGTGATAATATGATTTAACAAACTAAATTGAATTATTTATTCAGCAAGAGAGTGAAAAGCTTACTCATGGAGTACCAACCATCTACTTAGCATGGATTAACACCTCAGCAAACTCTTGGATTTCAATACCAAACTTCACAGCCAACTGCATGCGCAGAACCTTAAAATTTGATCCCATCATGTTCCAATGAATGATACACTCCTTGCTCATTAGTAAAGTAAAAGAAGAAGAAAAAATGATCCATCACATAGCACACACCTTCACAAAGTACCCAAACTAAAAATGATCCATTTCAAACCAAAATCTATTTGTCTCACTTATGTTTTCACCTTTAGGAATTTTGTATAATAGTTAATAATGATTGTAATTAAATGTAAATATAATAATAGATTTGGTACCTGAATGCTTTGAATATATTAAGAACTGATACGTCCTTTGTGAGAACTGAACCGAATAGAAAAACATAAAACACATAATCGATTAGAAACAAAAGTAGGAAAACAAAATTAATTAGGGTTTTATCTAAGAATTTGATAACACCTGATAATCAACGTTGTCGAGAACATCCATGGTCAGTTGAAGGAGGGTTGAGAAACGACTAGTGCGAGATTGACAGAGATCGATATAATTAGGGTTAGAGAAACGTTTAAGGTGATTGACATTCATCTGTTACAAAATTTAAATAGAATACATAATCGAATGGTTCGTCATTATAACCTTGAATATCAATCAAACTTTGTCTTCATTGGAGAGCAAATAACAAATCTTAACTACAATTAAAAGCATTGAGGTAACAAAACACGATTTTGACAATCAGATTGTTTGATTATAAAGATCCGACAATCAGGGTTTTGGATCAAGTCGGGTTATTGAACCCGCGAGAGATTGTTACGGAATAAAATTTCTAGGAGGGATTTTTACAATGAGAGAAGCACTCTCAGATCGCCAAGTGCCCAGTTATTTTAGTTTATTAGAAGAGTAGGGTGATATATATATATATATATATATATATATATATATATATATATATATAGAGAGAGAGAGAGTGAAAAGGAGGGCCCACAAAAAGCACTCAAAGACGTCGGTCGTTACAAAGTCGCCCCCTTGAGCAATGACTTCAACATTTCGCACATGATTGCTGGAGCAATTGCCAACCTATGGAAACGATAACCATAATTGTAATGTAATTATCAGTGAGTGAGTATTAATTTTGAAGGGTAATTAAGTTAATTGTGTGCCACTAAATGACATTTTATTTGTAGTGATATAAAAGTGTTGTTTAATGAATTAAATATAAAGTGTCATATTACATGATAATATAATAATATCACAATGATTAAGCGTCTTATAAAGTTTAAAGTTATAAAACTGATGTTTTATAACTCGTATATCAAGTTTCCTATTACGGTGTATTACAATAACACCAAAATGGTTAGACGTCATGTAAAGGTTAAAATTATAAGACTCAAGTGTCAAGTGTCATATTAAGTTATGTTATAATAAAACTCTAGCGAATAAGCGTCTTATAAAACATAGGTTTTATGACTACAATATCAAGTGTCATATTACGGTGTATTATAATAACACCACAATGATTAAGCGTCCTATAAAGGTTAAAGTTATAAGACTCAAGTGTCCTGTTAAGTTATGTTATAATAAAACTCTAGCGAATAAGCGTCCTATAAACCAGATGTTTTATGACTAAAATATCAAATGTCCTATTAAATTATGTTCTTATATGGCTTCGACTAGAAAGGGTCCTATAATGACGAACATTTATGACTTAACTACAAAGTGTCCTATTAAGTTATGTTATAATAAGACATCCGGTGATAAAGTGTCCTATTACATTACCACATAATGGGACACCAACAATTACATGTCTTATAGATTACTTTATTAGGATTTACATTTTAATTGTCTTATTAAGTTATAGGATAATACGACCCAAAGAATCATCCATCCTATTAAATAACTTTTTAGGACACCGTTTCTGTAGCGTATATAGTAAAAGGACCCCAAATGTTCATTTGTCATATTAAATAGATTTTAGGACCCTATTTTACAAGCGTCCCACACAAAAGGTCCTAAAAATCCCTTTTGGTTGCAGTGGTAATGAAAGTTGTACAAAGTACAATGTGATCAAAGTTTAATGACTTTTCAGTGTTCGCTCTTTAAGCACGAGTTTTAATATTTACCGAAGTAAATACCCAAGTGATAAACCGCATAAAGGCCTCAATGGTACCAAAAACCTAGCGCATCCTATCAATACATGATTTAAGGCCATAAAATCATACACTTTATTTCTGGTGATCTACTGAAACATAATTTTTGAGTATTACAGGTTATTAATTGTCTGCCATCATCACCAAGACTTTATTGCTAGAATGCTAACCCATATTTCAATTTGGCTAGTTAAGTTTATATCACTTATTCCATTACTTGTTTGTTTTTAAAGCCTACCAATGCACCGACATTAATGAATAGACTTTTATACCTCATATTATCGGTATTTGGAACAAGATGATCAATGTACTATCATTTTCCTTTTATGCTTCAAAACTCATTTGAGGAGAATTTTTCTATTGTTTTTGTGTTTTACATATTTTCCAATGTTCTTGGCTTTTATACTTTTTAAATGTTTTTGGCTTTTATACTTTTTCAAATGTTTTTGACTTTTAAGAATTTTCAAATGTTTTTGTATTTTCCCAAACCATTTCTCTACCTAAAATCAAAAACCATTTAAAGAAAAATATTTACAAAGAAATTTGTCCTGCTGAACGGTTACACAAACAGTCGGAATTCATAACATCGGTATCACTCACTTTCCCACTACACAAGTTCTTAATACCGTTAAGCCCCAACAAATACAAAAATATTTTTTATCGAAAGTTTTAGTAAAAAGATAAGCTTTTTGTTCGTCGGTGTGAATTTTGTCTACGGTAATCAACTTCTTATCGTAACAATCACGGATGAAGTGATACCGTATGTCAATATGTTTAATTTTTTGAGTGACTTACCGGGTTATTAGTTATGGATATAGCAACAATATTATCTACAAAAATAGGAGTAGTAAGAAATTACAAATCATAGTCACGCATTTGTTTTTGTATCCATATGACCTGAGAACAGCAGCTAGAAGCAACTACATACTCGGCTTCACAGGAGATAGCGAGACAGACATCTGCTTCTTACACTGCCATGTCACCAACCTGCTACCAAAGAATTGATAGCCGGCAGTGGTAGATTTGACATTCAGCTTGCAACTTCCATTGTCAGAATCCGAATATGCTCTCAGCTCAAATACATCGTCTCGATGATACCAAAGACCCACCCTGGACACCCCGTAAGATACCATAGTATCCGCTTCACCAACGTTAGGTGAGTGACCCTTGGACTGGATTGATATCGGGCACACAAACACGTCGGATACAAGATGCCTGGCCTTGAAGCAGTGAGGTACATGAGGGAACCATTCATAGAAGGGTAGAGTGTTTCATCAACCTTCTCCCCGGTGGGATCAGGACCAAATCCATGATTTAGAGAGATATAAATGCTGATTGGCGATAAGTCAGCCGTATTGAACTTTTCGAGGATATCCTTGACATACTTCGTCTAATGAATGAAGATACCATCAGAAAGTTTTTCGACTTACAAACCCAAGAAAAACTTCAATTATTCCATCCCGCTCATTTTAAACTTCGGCTTCATAACTTCTTCAAATTCTTTTCACATAAAATTGTTTGTTGACCCAAAAATGATATCGTCCACAGAGACCTGGACTATCAGCAAATGACCACCTACCTCCTTAGTGAATAGTGTACAATCAATGGTTCCACGAACAAAGCTATTTTCTAACAGGTGTTGAGACAATGCTTCATACCTAGCTCTCGGGGATTGATGTAATCCGTATAGAGCTTTGTCGAGTAGGTAAACCTTGTCTTTGTGAATTGGATCGACAAACCCCGGTGGTTGTCCTACAAAGACTTCTTCACCCAATTTTCCGTTTAGGAAAGCAGACTTAACATCTAACTTGTAGACCTTGAATCCTTTTCAAGATGCAAAGACTAAGAAATTACGAATAGATTCAATTCTAGCAACGGGAGCATAAACTTCATTGTAATCGATTCCCTCCCTTTGATTGAAACCGAGAACCACAATCGAGTTTTGTTTCTTACAATTATACCATTTTCGTTCTTTTTGCACTTGAAACCCCACTTGGTATTACTGCATCATTTGTTATTAGGAAGATCAACAAGTTTCCATACCCCAAGCTTTTAAAATTGCAACAATTCTTATTGCATTGCATTGACCCAACTCTCTTAAGTCAACGCTTGTTTGTATGTCTTTGGTTCTATTTGTGAAATGAAACATTTGAATGAGAACCGGTTTTCAAGTGGAGAAACTTGAGTATAATAACAACTTAGACTTTGATCAAGTCGGGTCTAGTTTGTACTCCAGAGTTCAGATCTCCAATAATATTCTCTTCTGGTTGATATGACAGAGTACGAGGAATAACTTCATCCTAAACCACCACATCATTTTGGAGGTTTGTAACATTCTCATCAATAACCACTTCAAGATCCGAAGTAGGTGTTGGTTGAATCAAAGACTCAATCACATCATTGTGATCTTCACCATCATCATCAAAGAAGGGTCTAGCCGGAGTATCATCAACATGGTCATCAACATCAGGTGTCGGATCCTCATTAAAGATTAGAGCATCTTGTGTAGTAATTTCTTCATTCAACCCTTCACCCAAATGTTGTTGAAATAACTGTGTGGCCATTTCATCAGTGATTTCATCTTCAGGAAATGAGAAACAATTCCACAAGCTGTTATGGTCAAACATCCATGAATCGCCCTTTTTTTTAATAGGAGCATATATTTGTCAGTCAACATGCCGTACTTGCACAATCCGGTTGATGCTAGGTATGAATACTCGAAGCAAAGGACTAACATAACCCACAAAGAAACCTTCCACGGACTTAGCACCAAATTTACCATCAGGATCAAGGACAGTACACTATGATCCGAACAGCTCAAGCCACTTAAATTCGGCCGTTGCCGATTAAGTAGCTCGAAACAGGTTTTGCCAAACTTCTTTGCAGTTAGAACACGATTAAGAGTGTAACACGTTGAGTCAAGAACTTCTTACCAAAAACTCACATGTAGTTTTGAATTAGCCAGCATCACCCTTGTTGTTTCAATCAATGTCATATTCTTTCGTTCAGCTACTCCATTCTATTGTGGTGTATTAGGAGCACCAAATTTACCATCAGGATCAAGGATAGTACACTTTGATATGAACGGCTCAAGCCACTTCCAATTCGGCTTTCGTCGGTTAAGTAGCTCGAAACATGTTTTGCCAAAATTCTTTACTATTAGAACACAATTAAGAGTGTAACATGCTGAGGCAACAGCTTCTGACCAAAAACTCACAGGTAATTTCGAATCAGCTAGCATCGCCCTAGTTGTTTCAATCAACGTCCCATTCTTTCGTTCAGCTACTCTATTTTGTTGTGGTTTATAAGGACCACTGAATTCATGAAGAATACCATGCCCGTTACAGTACTGAAGCATTCGGTTGTACATGAACTCGGTACCATTTTCGCTTCTGATTCTTCGGATTGGAAGATTATATAACATCTCGAGCTTCTTGAATAAGATCATCAACATTTCGAATGTCTCATCTTTCGATTCAAGAAACATCACCCACGAGAAGCGTGATTAATCATCAATGACCACCAAACAATAAAGTTACCCGATGATACTTTTGACATTCACAACACCAAACAAATCCATGTGTATCCTCCGGAAAGTTACGTTGATTGGATGAGAGACTTCGCCGGGTGCAACTTCTTCTTTTGTTTACCCTTCTTACAGCTCAAGCAATCAGTACTAAAATGAAAACCCTTGACGTTTACCCCTTCAACCAATGGTTGTGAGCAAGATAATTCATCTTGCGAACATTGATGTGACCCTTTCGACGATACCATAACACCGACTCCTTTTCAAACTCCTTGGTAACAAAACATTGTACAGTACCTTGAGTCGATGATGCAACACTCATGTTAGGCACATAAAGATCATTCATCAATATCCGTACTTCTGGAATCTTATACCTAGGCTTAAGAATCATACAATCTTGACTTGTAAAGTGTGTTGAAAAACCTTTGTCACAAATTTGGGAGATACTAAGCAAATTATTCTCAAGCTCCGTGATGTAATTCACATTCTCGAACATCACTTTCCCATTCGATAAATTACCCTCTCCAACAATTTGTCCCCCTTGATTTCCTGCAAACCCCACATATCCTCCTCGAATAGATTTAACATTCTTAAACAAATGAAGAGTTCATGCCTTGTGTTGAGAGGCTCCACTATCCATAATCCAACGTGAGTCATTGGATCTTGAAAGCCTCAACAAAAGTAAGCAGTTAGTGAATCAAGGACACTCAAGCCTTCTTGGTCTTGGGTTGTTTCAATTTCTCATAGAATAAATCATCAAAACTATCATCCTTATAATCAGTCAACGATTCAACCGATGAGCATGATTTAAACAAATTAGAGACTCAGATTTTAAAGGTTCAACTCTTTTATCTTTCTCAACTTTACAAGACTCAACTTCATTCTTAGTAGTTAAATTAATAGGTTTATATTTGATTTTACCTTTAACCACCCAGTCCTGCCCACCTAGTCCTTATCTACCCCCCCCCCCCCCTCCTTTTTAAAATCTTGATTGGTGGAGATGTAGATTTTACCAATGGAACTTTCACATATGGTTTTTTATTCACCGCATGTTTTCTTTCTTGAGAAAAGCTTTTAGGACATGAATAAAATAAATGTCCCTCTTCATTACAACATAAACATTTCCTCCTATCAAAAAACTTGTTAACAGGATGGAGATGATTCTCTTGTTTCTCTCTTTCAAATTTGAGTCTATAAAACTCAACATTTGATTGCCTTGTAAAGATGTCCTCTTTCTCTTATTCAGAGGTCTTACCTATGACAAAAGCAATCTTTAGAAAACCCACATTTGGTTTTACATTCTCTTTATCTCGAACTTATCAACCCACATTTAATTTCCTTGTATGGAACCTATTATCGTGTTGGTTTAGCTGCGTCTAGAACCCGCCGCAACGCGTCTAGTCTAAATAATAGTTTATATAAAAAAATAAGTCTTCTACCAGCAAAGCAAATTGTCAAATGAGCCATATCAAATATGTATGTCTTTTACCAGTAAGAAAGTAAATCATACATTATCTCCCGTGTATCTCAATTCTTAACCATTTCAGTAAGCAAGCTTTTTGTACATTGTGTTTCTCTCCCTTTCTTTATTCTACGCATGGTGTTATTAAAATCATAGTTTTGAAATTGCAAATCGAAAATATCATAAATGCTCCAACATAAATCATGGAGCGTTTTTCATATATTACAACTATGGTCTGTGGTGATTTATCATTTATGTGCAAGTATATCAAATAATCTCAAATTCAAATAACATTAACAAATTACTATGGGTGCTATAAGCGTACCCACCTCCATCCTATTTTTACTAAACATACATCCTTCCTCAAGTTTCATATTTATATAATTCAAAACTTTTTGGTTTCTTTTTTGTCATTTTGTTACATTTTATTATTATTGTCTTCAAAACATATTTTTACATTTTTAAAATGATTCTTTGTTTTTTTAAATAGGAAAAACAATTTTTTTTCTTAATTAAAATAGACATTTTTTGATAATTTAATAATACATTTTTGTCTATAATTGTTTTGATATTTAGAGAGTGTTTTGTTATAGTTTTTGGAGCTAGTTTTCATATTGAATATATATATATATATATATATAGGTATTGGATCATTTCAGAAGTTTTTTTACAGCGAGAAGTGCGATAAGTGAAGGTGTAACTCCATTAATCCCTAATTTCACTCACTTTCTTATGTGTAGGTGCTTTGTGTAGGTGCATATGTATGTGCGTAGGTACGTATGTTTGTATATGTGTACGTATGTTTGTATATGTGTATGTATGTTCGTATGTGTGTAGGTACATAGGTTTGAATGTCGCTCGGAACATTTATATGTTTGTAGGTTGGTTTTAATGTGTAATTAAAGCATAAATACAACCAACCAACATATATGTATGTAATATCATATGAAAGGGAGTGAAATTAGGGATTAATGGAGTTATACATTCACTTCTCACATTTCTAGCTGTAATATCACTTCTCGCAAGATCCATCCCCTATATATATATATATATATATATATATATATATATATATATATATATATATTTAATGTTTGTTGATAAATAAAAATAAATAAATTATGTATTTGCGTAATAAAATGTATAAATTTTATGTTATAAAATGGAAAAAATGTTAGAGGAGAGTAACATGTCAAATAAATTTGTTAATGGAATTGAAAGTTTATGGAAAGGGTATGACAAGTAGAGAGGGGGTTCGCATTTAGCCTATAAAAGGATCATTTGCATAACAAGTATTTCAAAAAGGATGGTATATGTTGCTGCCTTTTATTGGTTTCCAGTGCGCACCCAAATCAGGTGAGACAAGCTTGTGTTATTTTTCTTTCATTTTTATTTCATACACACTTTGATCATGTTCAACGTATGATGC
This sequence comes from Bidens hawaiensis, assembly GCF_021521415.1. Taxonomy (NCBI): domain Eukaryota; kingdom Viridiplantae; phylum Streptophyta; class Magnoliopsida; order Asterales; family Asteraceae; genus Bidens; species Bidens hawaiensis. The sequence continues at coordinate 141,049 of NW_027496007.1, forward strand.
TCAACAAAGTAGGTTTTAAATATTTAATACTAGCATTAATCCCTCGTATCACAAGGTTGTTTTACACTATTCATTGCTAATATTAATATATTTTTTTGGCCTTTAAAGATTATTTATTGTAAGGAAGTTGATAATATAGTTTGGTCGGTTTAAGTAAATGAGATCTTACAACCCAATTTAAAAACTATCTAGGTTGGTGAGACCCAAGACCCGCTTATTTATTTTTTTACTATATAATTGTTTCTTAGTTATAAATAATATCTTTTTAGTGTATATTAATTTTTAGCATATCCCTATTTTATAGAATTTTCATATAAAATATTTGGTGAGATTAGTTTTTAATTAAATGGGATTTTATAACTCGTTTAAGGGCTATATGGGTTTGGTGAGACCAATACCTGTGAATTCGGGTTAAATACATGAGAAATATTCATTTACAAGTAAAGTAATATGGTGGCATGAGAGAATGTAGGAAGCAACTTGAGAGCTTTAAAGGTTTCGTGTGTGTATATATATTGAGGATTTATGCAATTACAATTATTAACGGGTCTAAAATGCAATTATAATCACTAACGGGTATAAAGAATATTTTAACTTTATTCCCGTTTATTACCACTTATATATACATTCAAAACATATACTTATATAACCCAGTGAACTTATTATGAGATTTTAATACTGATTAGTTTCTTCACTTTCATCTTTAATAACTTATAAACATATACATATCATCAAAACAACATAAATATGGCATTTAAACAAGTTGGTGTTCATGATTTTGACACAACATATTTTGTGTCATCTCTACATAATGTATGCGCCATTTAACCCGTACAACAATTGCTCCAATTTTCACATAGAAAACATAATTAGATAGCAAAGCGTTAGACGCGCATTCCAAGAAATATTGGGTACCACCAAATTTGCAATTTCTAATCAAAACATTTTCTTATCAAGCCCTCTAATCATAACCATACGGCTAATCATATGAACGGGGAATGAAAAAGAACATATTGGGTATCATTCCTTCATTATATTTGAACATTTAGCCATTGTAACACATTTGTATTTATACAAAGCTGAAATGAAATTAAAACACTTACATATATTATGAAGTAAACCTTAATAAACTCCTAACCGACACACGTTCTGCATAAATTGAAATTATAAGAACTGATAAGAATGCATCAAATGAAGAAAATGGGAGCTCCCAAATGCATAAAATATATATTGCAAGACTAAAGATACCTTAAACAAAATAACAATGAAACTACCCATCAATAGAAGAGTTAAATACATTAATTAGACTATGTGCATTCTTGAATTGATGTTGCAACTCAATAAAAGGCTTCAACAGTGAAAATTGACTTTACAAAATACACATAAATTGTACATTCCAAATTCTAACATCCGAACTAACATTCAATTTTGAATTTGATATCACGCTAATAGAAATTAGGTCAAAATTGATCAAACAGAAAAAGATGTATACCTTATCTGATTTGGTTCGGTTCGGTTCAGTTCAGCTCTTAATCCCAAAGTATAGGTACTTGCCAAAATTCGGAGGAATGAACAATTGCCATCAATCATTGACCATACTTGTACCACTTAAGATAAATGATGTGTGGACGAAATCATACATACTTTTATAATAATAGACTCAACTGCTAGGTTGGTCATGTGATTTATAGATATTGCAAGCTTTGCTTCGGAGAGCTGATTCCACTTTCATGCCACCTTTCACTTCCCCATGGCATTGCCTTGTTTATTGAGCTTCAGCTTCATGCGCTTTACTTTGCTTTTATAAAAGAGTGATCCCTAAAGTTAACTAATTACAAACTTAATCCCAGTAGTTATGAACTTATTATTTAGTACTGAAACACGGATCTCAACTCAGATCTAGAACAATTAACAATTAGATCTAATACCATGAAGGATTTAGTTGATGATTAGTCTATAATTATATATTATATTAGTTTATATTAGTTGTATATATGTGTATATATTATAGTAATACTTTAATTGGTTGAAGCTTTGATCGAGAGAATACTTGGACAGAGGTTCGATAAGGTTAACTCAAAACTTAAATTAAACAGTGGAGAAACACCACTATATATAGAAGACAGGTCGTTACATTACAAACAAGTAATAAACCTTAACGAACTATCCCCTGATTCGTTAAACATCCTTAACGAATCAGGAGGAAACTTAACTTAACATATAGTTCATTAAACATCCTTAACGAACTAGCTTATATAATAATAATTCTTTCATTAATAAATACAAAACATAAATACAAAGACTCGAGACACAAAACCGTGCACTAACAGACACCCCCTCATCTTGAGCTCTTTGTCTTTAAGTTATTTCAAGCGCTTGGTCTTCCAGTCTCTGCAGCTGTGAATCCCATGCTCATGACACACACGAACATAGCGTTGAAATTGCATTGCATGGTCATAGTCTTCACAACGCTCTATTAATATCTTATTCTTGAACAACACGTCATTGTCGGTTTCTGTCAAGTTTACGAGCCAAATTGGGTCGATAATCTTAATTAGCTCGGTCTTTAAGCCCTTACCCAGAACAATAACGACCTCGCCAGTTCGATTGTCATAATACCAGCAGTTGAAAGATAAATACATGTGTTGCTTCAGCGTGTTGACTGGTACACGCTTCATTGTTTTCGGTGGTTTAACTTTAAGCACCAGCTTCCTCCAACCCGTTCTTGGATCGATCTCATCAATACGTTTTCGAATTGGAATCTGCGGCTTAAAGAATTTAAATCCGTGGTTAACCTCAAACAGCAAATGTTGGTGAAACCAACTTGCTTGGTGATTCCCACCACGGTTAATAAAAGGACGGTACACCAGAGTCCGTACATCCCATCTTGGTAATGAGAGAACGTCAGTAATCTTTTCATAATACTGAACGCCGTTCTCCCAATTGATGATACAAACTTTTAAATCATAATCGAAAAGCCATGAAATAATATCACCTCGAACTTTTGACACGACCTTGAAAGAAGTCATATGATTGGCTTTGACACGTGCATCGGCTTCCACTTTCAACTCTTGATCAACGTATCTATATGCATCGATAATCTTACGAGCCCTCTTGTCTCTAAAAGCAAACCAACCTCAAATATCTTCAATTGATGGATCAGTCTTCGAATCAAATCTTGTATCAATAGTTTTGCCCTTTGATTCCTTCTCCAACTGATCCTCGGCTGCTTTGACAGTTTCTTATGTAAATACCAGTGCACCCTGATCAACGTTAGAGTGTTGAAATAAGTCAGGATACTCCTCAGCCGTTATATCTTCAACCTCATCTTCCTCGTCTTCATAAATGAAAGACATGTTCATCTGAATGTTCGGATCATCAAAGACCTCTTCATCATTCTCGACCTCCACATCCTCCCCAGCCTCTAACACAGTTAATTCATCGTCGTTTAGACCAAGCAGCATAGAAATTTGCTCTCGTGTTAAGGAATGCTCAACAAACTGCCCAACCTCAATCTCATCAGCATTTACAATGCTTCTTATCACCCCCTTATCATCAACAGATATAACAGTGTCAGCCTTTATCGACTCAATCGGCTTGACATTCATCGAATCATGATAAACAAACACCTTCTTACTCGAATCACCAGCACCAGCACTAGTACCTGCACCAGATGATGAGTCGTGAGTTTGTTTCGTCTCACCTCCAGCACCTAACTCGCCAGGATCTTCCCCGTCGTTTCTGAGCTTCTTGAGCTCATCGTCTTTGCATGTAATCTGCAAAAGTATATCATCCTGTTCTTTTAACTTAACCCCTTGAGACGTAACAATCTCACGAAGGGCTTTGGTTTCTTTTTGGCAAAGGGAGACATAACTCAGCAACTTCTTTTGATTCTCCATCAAACGTTCTTGATTAAGACGATCAGCAGCCATCTGATTTTCATACAGATGAAGTAAGCTCAAGAGCATATTCTTCTGTTGATCTTGTGTCTTGGCATGAAATATGGGAGGAACCGGTTGAACAGGACCCTGAGGACGATTGACCCTCATAAACGAAATATCCATCGGCGGTGGAGGCATCATCATCGGTGTTGGTGAAACCATCTAGGTAGCAGTTGTAGGCATTGGCAATGTGGATAGAATTGACTGTGGAATCATGCCAAGAATAAGATCAGAAGTAAGGATGGTCGTCAACGTGAGTTACGGAGTGCTAGTAGTAAACGGCACTACCGGACGTTGAATAATAGATGACCTTGGAGGCTGGAATCCAAATGAAATCCCAGCTCTAGCAGTCACTCGACGTTTCGAGGACCCTTCACCTGCCACCGCTTTCCCCATTTTTCTTGTGTTCAGCAGCTTCAACAACAGCCGCCTCAGCCTCAACACGTTGTTGTTGAGCTGGATCACCATCATTATCATCACCATCGTTCCCACCTGGTCCTTCCTCACGCTCAGAATCTGAGTCATCGTGGATCCAGCGATCATGTCTGGACATACATAATCTGGCTTCACCAAATGACCAATCAATTTGTTGGTTGGTGGATGTGGATCTTGCCTATAAATCTTCATTCTGCGAACAGTATCTGCTGTCATATGTTCCAGCACCATCACATTATTCTGAAGTGTCTGATCTATCACCAGGTTTGGAATCAGATCTTGGATAATAAGCTGAATGAACCGAGGATACATTTAAGAATTTCTTGCGTCTATTCAACACAAGACAATTTTCTTTGAGATGATAAAAGATCATCTTAGAAAAATTAAATGGCTTGTTCAGTATCAACGCGACAAATGTCGATTGTAACATAATACGACATTCGTCAAAGCCACCATTCCGTCCACCAAGACAATGAATAAAAACGTGAAGTAAGTACTTGTATGTTGGGCACAAGTACGGCTTGTTGTATATGGACTTGCCCAGATCACCAGTATAACGTACACGGGCAAATAAATCTCGAATCAACTCCCGATCAAATTCGCATGGGTTATCGATATTATCATTAAACTGCAGAACTCTTCTGATAACGCCTCGTGTGATAATAATAGACTTTCCGTTGATACTAGCTGTGATGTGGTTCTCAGCTTCAACATAGCGTGCTGAATTCCAGAATTGACGTATATCGCTGAAATAAATAATCGGGCGACCTGTCACAGCATAATGGATCACCGAACATCTTATAAAAGTTGTTGGAACCCTCTATAACTATAACAGATCTCGGATCTCTGTTAATACAATTAATACCTTAATTGATAGATCTAGCTCATAATTAACTGTAATTCAGTGTTATAGGTGTGTATATGTATATGTATTATAAATAGTGGTTGGTATAATATTAAGATTGAAGATCGAGAGAGTATTTGGACAGCAATTCGATAATTAACTCTCAAAAAACTTAACTTAAGAGTGAACAGGGTTCACTATAAATAGAAGACAGGTCTGGTTCGCTAACATCCCCTAGCGAACCAGAACCTACTTCGTTACATACAATAAATAAGAGAAACACCCCCTGATTCGTTAACATCTCTTAACGAATCAGGAGGGAATAAGGTTAAGCCTTAGTTCGCTAACATCCCCTAGCGAACTAAACTGTATACATAACGAAATAGATAATACTTAAACAAATTATTACATTAAATATTAAACAAAAACGTTAACGAAAATTACAAAGACTCAAGACGCAAAACCATGCACTAACAGACACCCCCTCGTCTTGAGCTCTTTGTCTTTAAGTTACTTGAAGCGCTTGGACCACCAGTCTCTGCAACCATGAATTCCATTTTCATAACAGACACGCACAACGCGTTGGAATTGCATAGTCAGGTCGTAATCTTCACGTCGCTCAATCAAAATCTGCTTCTTGTATAGCACATCATTGTTTGTTTCAGATAAATTAACCAACCACATCGGGTCGATTATCTTGATCAGTTCAGTCTCCAGTCCTCGACCAAGAACAATGACGGTCTCGCCTGTACGATTGCCATAGTACAATCGGTTGAAAGAGAGATGCATTTGTTGGGGCATCGTCTTCTCCGAACCTGCTTCAATGTCTTTGGCGGTTTAATCTTTAGGGCAAGTTTCTTCCAGCCAATCCTCGGATCAATCTCGTCAGTACGCTTACGTTTCGGGACCTTAGGCTTAAGGAACTTGAAGCCATTATTAACCTCGAATAGTAAGTGTTGATTAAACCACTCAGCTATTCGGTAATCCCCACGATTGATAAACGGACGTCTCGCGAGGAAACGAACATCCCACCACGGAAAAGTAAGAACATCCATCATCTTTTTGTAATACTGTACACCTTTCTCCCACTTTATTATGCATACTTTAAGCTCAGAATCATACAACCAGGAGACAATATCACCATGTACCTTGGAAACCGTCTGGAAACGAACATCCCACCATGCAGCAGTGTCTTTCCTTTCTTGATCAACATATCGATATGCACTAATAATTTTACCCACTTTCTGACGTTTGACCCATCTTTCAATATCATCATCAGTTATTTCTGCAAGTGAGTGAACTGTCCGCTTACACTTCAAGATCTTTTCCAGTTCATCCTCGGTTTCTTTAAATGTTTGCTCATCGAATGCTGGAGCACCTTGATCAACATTAGTGTGTTGAAACAAGTCAGGGTACTCCTGAGCAGTGACATCTTCCACCTCGATATCCTCATCTTCATAAATAAAATCCGTATTCATCTGAATAGACGGATCATCTTCCAAACCTTCCTCATTCACTACTTCAACATCGGGCTCAGTCTCCAAAGCATGTAATTGATCATCATTCAGCCCAAGCAGTATAGAAATCTGCTCTCGTGTCAGAGACCTGTCGACAAACTCACCTTCCTCTATCTCATCCTTATTCACCATGCTTCTAATCACCCCCGATCCATCCATAAATATTACCGTGTCGGCTTCAATCATCTCTATTGGTTTAGCAGCCGAATAATCACGATACACAATAATCTGTTTCTCTGAATCGTCAACAGAACTCATACCCGCACCAGACGCAGGGTCTTGAGCTTGTTTAGTCTCACCACCAGCACCATTCTCATCATCATCAGAATCTTCCTCATTATTCTTGATCTTTTTCAAAGCATCATCTTTGCAAGTTAATTGAAGAATCAGATCCTCTTGCTCTTTAATCTTCACCCCCTGAGACTCAACAATCTCACGTAGGGCCTTTGTTTCCTTTTGACAGAAAGAAACATATCCCCGTGTTCATCTATACCTGAGAAACCCAAATATATCTTAGAAATATCGAAATGTGAATGTTGAGATTTCAAAGAAAATTTGAATAGGGTGTCTTTAGGGTGAAGGAAGAAGACGAACAGTGAAGGACTGTTCGTGTTTCTTGTCTTTTATAACCTTGCACGCAACCCGAGGTACAACGTGTATGAATTAGGCAATTCGTTTGAATTAAAGTTAACGAATTAGCTCATTCGCTAGTCCAGTTCTTTACATTAAGGTAGCGAATCAATACATGATTTGTTACATTCTCGTAGCGAATTAAGACATGATTCGTGGCATGATTCGTTAAATATGTATAACGAAGGGATGATTCGTTACAGAGTGCGGAAGCGAATTAGGTGAGCGAACTAGAAACCAGCTCGCTAAAGAATCACCTAGTTCGTTATCCATAATTAACGACTTAGTGTTAACGAATTAAACACTTTATTTAATTTTAAATTAAATAATTAAATGAATTAAATAAATGAATTAAATAAATAAAATAAATAATTCTGAATTATCGAGAACGTTTTTATCTCGAAAATTGAATACTTTAAAAACGTTTCATTTTTACGAAACATAACTTAAAATAATATATAAAGAGAGAAAGATAAAATCTTTTTGGTATTTTGTAAAAAATTTAAAGAATGTATGAATAAAGAAATATCCGAACATTTAAAAATTGAACAATCTTTTTGTGTTTTTCTATGATTTTAATAAAAACAATACATGTTTTTTGTGTTTTTGTTGAGTTTGAGCAGAGAATCATATTAATTGCCCTTCCATCTCAGTTTTATATTTCAGCGATATTATGACTGGTGTTAAGTCGGTCATTGGTATTGTTGTCCACTTAAATCTAATAACAAATTTTCAAGTGTTTTTGTGATATGATTAATTGGTTCAATTATAGCACAGATTATCAGAAACTATCAGCCTCTAATCTCGGTTCAAGCTTAATTTTATTTTTACCAAAACACCCCTACTTGACTTAAACCATTATAGTGTTGATCAAAATTTTTGATACCAATTGAGAAATTTTGTGCAATGCATCAAGTTTCCTTCACTATAAGTGAGTATGCACGAGTCCATCTGTTGGCTTACATACATTGTATCCCCTGGGGTCCGTTTCTTAATGGTATTAAGACGCACGCAGGGGAGGAACAAATGTATGACTAACAACGGATTTTGATCAAGTCAGTAATTTGGATTTGTATGAGGTACAACAGTGATCAAGTTTAATGACTTTGGGTTTTCTCTAAAAGCGAGTGAAATATTCATGCATATGAATACCCAGATGATTAAGCCGCATAAAGACTCCCAGTGTCCAGAATCCTAACGCTTGTTATTTTCTTTATTATATTTTTGGTTATAAACAACTATAAGGCTTGAGTATGTCTAGTTATTACATTTCTGCCATCCTTACCGAGACTTTTGCTAGAGACTAACACCCCTTTCAATTTGGCGTTTCTTTATGTTTATATCACATACTTTACTCTACTTGGTTGTTTTTAAGACCTACCAATGCACCAATGCAATTAAGCACACAATCTTTTAAGCTTACTTCTTGCTGGACTTGGGGTCAAGATAATCAATGTACTATCATTTTCTCTTTTTGCTTCAAAAAAAAAAAAAAAAAAAAAAAACTCAAAATTTTAAGGAGCAAACAAAAATAAAGATAAATTTAATTGCCCCAGATAACTTAAGTCTATAAATAAATGGTTGTTCTATCAATCCAACAAGTGAATAATAGGACCAAGACATGCAAGCATGCTTCACAAACTTAAATAACCGACATAATTTTCAGCGAGAAAATAATCTAAAAACGCATAACGAACACCCCAACTATTTTTCCATTATCAGGTAAACGGCTAACCTGAACATTTACAAGTAAATATCAGGACCAAACATATACACGTACATGTCCGTCAAATGTAGATAATTGACATAATTTTCAGCAAACGCATGCAAAAATCTTTTTGGATTTTCTCTATACAAACTTTAAAAACACAATATTTTTGTCTTTTTCAATATTCTTATAAACAAAATAAACTTCACATTCTTTTTGGATTTTCGGATTTTTTTGTACAAACTGAAAAGTACATTCTTTTTGTATTTTCAGATTTTAAAATGTTTTTGGTTTTTCAAGAAATATTTTTTAGGAAAATATTAAAGAAATAACAATATTTTTGATTTTTCTGAATTTTCTAATGTTTTTGGATTAAGATTTTTTTTAATGTTTTTGGGTTTTATCTATAGAAACGAAAAACACAATCTTTTTGTATTTTCTAGATTTTCACCCCCTAAAACCAAAATAAATTTTAAAAGAAAAAATAACAGAAAATAAAGATACTCATCCTTGTTTAAGGATATCAGGGAGGGTCTTCAATCCGTTTAAACCAAGCAAAAATTTAAAACGTGTTTTGTCAAAAGCTTTGGTAAACAGATCGGCTTTCTGAAAGTCAGTATGTACTTTCTCAAGGTCAATCAACTTCTTCTCAAAGCAATCCCGTATAAAGTGATATTGAATTTTGACAAGTTTTGTTTTCGAATGTTGTACGGGATTCTTTGTGATAGAAAATGCAGCAGATTTATCAATCAGAAAAGGAGTAGTAAGAAACTTCAAACCGTAATCGCGGAGATTTTGTTGTATCCACAAAACCTGGGAACAGCAACTCGAGGCTGCAACATACTCAGCTTCGGCGGTTGAAGTGGAGACCGTTGTCTGCTTCTTACACTGCCAGGAAACAAGCCGGTTTCCTAAAAATTGACATCCTGCTGTCGTTGATTTGAAGTTGATCTTGCAACCTCAATAGTCCGAGTCTGAATAAGAAGTAAGATCAAAAGTATCATCCTTGGGGTACCACAACCTGATGTCTGGATTTCCCCTCAAATACTGAAGAATTCTCTACTGCAGCTAGGTGAGTCACTCGTGGACTTGCTTGATACCTAGCACAAAGACAAACAGCAAACATAATATCAGGGAGAGAAGTCGTTAGATACATTAAAGATCCGATCATGGCACAATAGAGGGTTGGATCAACGGTATCCTCCAATTCATCCGGTGATAAATTGTGACCCACGGGGAGAGGAGTAGAAGTGATTTTTCCGGCAGAAATCTTGAATCGGCTCAAGACGTCTTTCACATACTTAGTCTGGTGAATGAAGATTCCGTTAGCAGACTGGTGAACCTGCAGCCCTAAAAAGATATTCATCTCTTCCATCGAACTCATCTCGAACTTTGTTTGCATGGGTTTCTCGAACTCCTTACACAATGTGTCGTTTGTAGACCCAAAAATAATATCATCAACATAAATTTGGACTAGGAGAAGATCATCACCAACAGTTTTATGAAATAGAGTGCAGTCGACAGTCCCTCGTTTGAAGCCAGTATCAGTTAGATGGTCGGCAAGCGTGCCATACCAAGCTCTCGGGGCTTGATGTAGACCATACAGGGCCTTGTTTAATCGGTAAACACGGTCCGGATACTCAGGATCTTCAAAACCAGGTGGTTGTTGGACAAACACCTCTTCGTGTAGTTCACCGTTGAGAAAAGCACACTTAACATCCATTTGGTAGACCTTGATATTCTTATAAGCTGCATATGCCAGGAAGATTCGAATCAACTCTAATCTTGCAACTGGAGCATATACTTCTGTGTAATCAATACCCTCCTGCTGATGAAACCCTTGCACCACTAGACATGCCTTGTTTCTGACAATCACACCTCGATCATCTTTCTTACACTTATATACCCACTTAGTCGGAATCGCTTTCTTGACTCTAGCAAGCTTGTCTATTAAATCCCAAACACCCAAACATGCAAATTGCTGTAATTCCTCTTGCATAGCTTCTACCCAAGAAGGATCTTCAAGTGCCTTACGAGCTGTCGTTGGCTCAACTTGAGATAGAAAGCAAGTGAATTTAGCAAAATTTACAATTCCCGATGAATGTAAATCAGTATAAGCACACAATATGTTATTATCACTTGACGAAGCAACTTGATGACGTGTACGTATGCCCACATCAAGTTCGCCAATGATGTTTTCCTGTGGATGATAGCCATGAATCCGAAGTGTGGGATTCTCAGGAACAACAACATTATCAAATAAGTTAGTGCAATGTTTAACAAGTTCAGGAGATGAAACATTATCACTGTCAATGTTAATAACTTGATCGTCAACTTGATCATCATTAGAAGAAGTGGAAACATTATCGATAGACACTAGAGAAGCAACTTGAGGTTCCTCAGTTGGAGCATCAGGTTGAGCTGCAACATCATTAGAACTTGAAAATCATGGAATTTCCAAATGATCTTCAAAGTATGCTCGAACCAGGTCTTCGTCAATGTATTCAGTTGATGGAGTAAATGAATTAAATAAACTATCGTAGTCAAACATCCAATCGGGACTTTTCCCTTGAGGAGGAGTTGTGTACTTTTGACAGTCCACATGGTACCCTCTTCAACACAACTGGATGTAAAGTTAAATACCCTTTTCTTTGGAGATGCATATCCCAAGAAATACCCTTCGATAGCTTGTTCTTCAAATTTACCCACATCCTTCTTCAACATAGTACAAGGACACCCAAAAGGTTCCAGATACTTTAAATTAGGTTTTCGATTATTCAATAACTCATAGCTTGTCTTTTTGAGTCTTTTAACTGTTAGAACCCGATTAAGAGTATAGCAAGCTGTATTCACCGCCTCATTCCAGAATTGGACGGGAAGCTTAGAATCAGCAAGCATTGTACGTGCAGCTTCAATCAAGGTTCGATTCTTTCGTTCGGCAACACCATTTTGTTGAGGTACATAAGGTGCATTGTATTCCCGATGAATTCCTTTTTGAACACAAAAGAAATCCAATACAGTGTTTTTGAATTCTGTACCATTATCACTTCGGATTCTCCTCACTTTTTGTTTGTATAGTGATTCGATCTTGGTGATAAGGTTTTGTACCAAAACCAGTGTTTGATCTTTCGAACTCATAAATAACACCCACGAGTATCTTGAATAGTCATCAGTCACCACAAGACAATACCAATCCCCAGAAATACTCGCATGATTCACAGGACCAAACAAATCCATATAAAGTCGTTCTAGAGGAGTATTAATGGAATTCAATAATTTAGAAGGATGTGTCTTCTTCTTCTGCTTGCCCTTTTAACATGCAACGCTGTGATCGGATAATTTAAAATTCTTCAACGAGATACCTTCCACTAAATCATTAGTCATCAAATAATTCATCTTTCTCACATGTATGTGACCCATTCTACGATGCCATAGAATCTAGTCTTTCTCGGTTGCCTTCGAGACAAAGCATGTTTCGATCGATGTGGATATCTTAGAGCTCATGTTCAAGACATAAATATCATTCGATCGTGGTGATCGCATGACAACCATGTCCTCAGGAATAACATAACCCGGTTTCAAGATAAGACATTCCTTGTCAGTGAATATCATTGTGTACTTTTTATCACAAATCTGTGATACACTTAATAAGTTATGATCTACTTTATCACAATATTAACTTTCTCAAACGTGATGTGACCATTTGAAACTTCACCCTCTTTTGTGATCATACCCCCAGAATTCCCAGCAAATGCCACATAACCCCCTTGAATATTCCTCACGTTGGTTAATAGGTCGAGATTCCCAGTGATATGACGAGAACATCCACTATCCATTATCCAGTTTTCACCAGACACAGTCATGGATGAACCCTACACACAAAATAAAGATGATTAGTTCAAAAAGGCAGCCCAGGCCTCAGTCTTGGGCACCTTTTGGTTTTCTCTTTGATCATTAACTTTAACAGAGTTCAAATGTTGTTCAGCCACTTGTGAATAAATTATTGGTTTCCTAGACTTTCGTCTTAAGTAAGATGCTTGAACAATGTTTGAATTCCTGTTCCTACAAATTGGCTCATGCGGAACAAACTTTGGTTTAACCTGACCATGTGTCTCATTAACATGAATAACTTTCTGTGGATTCACATTAGAGAACATAATATGAGTGTCATCAGTATACGACACAGGTCGTTTCAGAATCTCCTTTACCAGTGGAATTGGTTTAGAGTTGTCCTTGATAAAAGGATGAAGATTCTGATAGCTCTTCTGATTACAATCCCTCACAACATGACCAAGTTGACCGCAAAGAAAACAGCTTCGCATGTCTACACGATGTTGTTGTGAAGTAGTTGGAATGAATGATGCAAAAGTTTGATGATGACTCACATTCTTGGTCATGCTCTTAGCAAACTCATCAGTTAATTCAGATTTCTTTTTCAAGTAAAAATCCAAATTAGAACAATTTGAAAAACTTTTCAATGTGTCTGTCCCAGTTGACTTCATAAAGTTGATTTTCTTAGCTTGTTTTAAAACATGATTTGCCTTAGTCAATGGGACAGATGGTACTGATGTTTTCACTTGAGCATATCGACGTTCAAGATCTTGAATCTGTGACGTTTCATTGATAAAGACACTCTCAATAAGTTCAGTTTTAATGATGCTTATTGGAATATCTTTTTCTGTGAACATCGTGTCCATTCCTTTTAATTTAAAAACTCTAACAGGTGAAGGCTTAGAACTAGGAGGATTAACAAACTGCATTAAGTCCTCATCAGAAATCTTAGGTTTATCTGACTTCTTTGCCTTTACTGGTTTAGTTTTTACCGGTTCTTCCTTTTTCATGTGAGACTTGAATGAACCATACACAGCTTCCTCAAATTCTTGAGGTTCGCAAAGAATATGATTAGAACTAGGGATGTTCTTATTCTTGTGTATTATCTCAGGTTCAATCACGTCCTCGATAATCACCTTGTCATCATTCTCAACAAAGACCTTTTTACTTTGAACATGAGGTTTTTGAGGAGCAACCTGGGTCTTAACAGTTTCTATTTTAACTGATTTTTCTGGGTTAACTGACTTAGATTTCTCAGAAATCACAGTTTCTTTCTCAATCAAATCCTCTTCTTTTCTAGCAAAAGGATTAATTTTGTAATCATTGTGAAATGGAGGTGGAATTTCAACAAAACCAATGCCTTTCTTAGAATCCTTTTGGTTACCAGATACTTCAATAATTTCATTCAACAGAAAAGAAGAATTTCTAAACTTTCCCAGTTTGTTCTTCAACTCAAGAACCTCATTCTCAAGCTCAGTTATCTTTGAACGATGTTTCAGAATTTCTTGAAACTTTTGGTCATTAATTGTCATTTTCACAGATAACTCAGCTTTGAGATCGTGGTTACTTGTCGACAATGCTTCAATCTTTTCTCGAGATCTCATTTGAGATTCAAGAGATTGTCGATAAGTATCCTTTAGAGAAGAAATTTCTCTTACCAAATTATCATTTTGATTTTTCAAAGCTTCTAACTTAGGTTTATTAGATTCACAATCAACACATGATACTTTAACAGATGAAGTAGCAGAGATTTGTCGTAAGAGTCGTCAGAATACTGTTGACTGCACTCTACTGTTAGAGAAGAAGGTTGTGTTGTAGAAGAAGAAGGTTTCTTTTCAGCATCACTACCTCGAGGTGTAGAAGAATTTTGACCACGAGAACCAGTGTATTCTTTCTTTGGCTTGTCACATTCCTTTGCGAAATGTCCAAATTCTTGACAATTATAGCATTTACTTTCAATTTGTCAAAACCAAACATCTTGTTTAAAGCTGGAAGATCTTTACCAGTTCTCTGCATGAATCTTTTAACTTTACGGACAATCATAGCCATGTTCCATTTTAAATCCATGATTTCCAAATCATCAGGATCTATCTAATCATAATCCTCATCAGTTAAATCACTTGTGGCAATCTTACTACTTACCAAGTTTTCATATGAAGACATGAAAGCTGTCAGAAAAGAAAAGTTTTGCTCAGCTTCCTTCATATTAACACTAGGTGTTGAAGCAAATGGATTAGTAGTAGTTGAACTCCCAGTGCCACCAGACAATCCAGAATTACCAGCAAAATAGAAACAAACTTTTGGATCATTGAACATAGTTGATTCTTTTTCACTTGCCACTAGAGTAAGAAAAGCATTGATTGGAGAGATCGTTGAACTAAGAGGCATACTTCCACCATAGAAAGCTGGATCTTGACTTTCCTTGAAAGATTTTTGACACTTAAGATCATATTCTCTAGCTTCGATCTTTTGTAAAAATTCAAGTGCAGTCAAGTCTTCGTTCAAGAAGTAGTCATTCTCTTTCAAGACCATGAGAAATGTTGAATAAGAAATTGGAAGCACACTCTTAATAGTGTCAATTTTATCTATTTCAGAAACTTCCAATTTCATCTTGTCCATTTCAGCAATTAAATGAATAAACCTTGTAATCATCTCTTCAACTGTTTCTCAGCTGTGTTCCCCATACTTCGCATACGTAGATGTTGAAATAAAGAAGCACATCTCTTGATACTACCCACTTGATGAAAAATATTTTCTGGCAATGCCATAGTAAGAGTGGAATAGGCTTTTATCTCGATTTCTAAAGCTTTCTTCTCTTCTTGTGAGTATTGAGAAACAGCTTTAGGAGTATACCCAATAGTATCGTCACCAATCATTGGTGCTACATAAACTTCATCGAGACAATATGAGCAATCAGGGTGAACAGACCCTAAATGAGCACGAAACCGAGGTTCCGACTTGGCAAAGTCACTAAACTACATCAATCTAGGACATTTAGAATGTGAACCAATCTCAGTATCAAGTTGCAATATTTGTTGCATCAACATGTTTTGAGATGCCAATGCATACATACCAGCCATTTTTGACAAGTTGCAAAAGTTCAAAAGATTTAACGAATCAAAAAAATGAATAAGATTAACAAACTGTAAACAGTTGTAGCGAACTGTGAACAGAAGATTAGCGAATCAAATCTTAACGAAGCTAAGATTGATCAGATGACGAATTAAATGACGAATTAGATTGATATGTTAACGAATCAACCCAACGAATCAAGTGATCAACGAATCAGATAGTCGACACAAGTCAAACTGATGAATTGACTTAACGAATGGATTAGCGAATTGCAAGGTGTAACTTAACGAATCAGAATGAGAATAACAACGAACCACTAAGAAAATCTTAGCGAACTAGGTCATGAACCCGCTATAGTGATTAAAGAATCACACTTGGAGCGAATCAGTTTGTTACAACGGTTTGTAACAAACTTTGATACCTTATGCCACGTGGCAAAGGTTGTTGTGACACAAATCCCAATGTGGACACGTATTAAACGAATCTGTTTAACCAATTAGAGAATCAGATGATACGAATTGACAATTAACATGAATTGACAAACGAATCACTTGAAATATATAACGAATGAACAGAATTGATAAACGAATCAAAAGAAACAAGATAGCGAATCACCATACAGATGATAACGAATCAAGTTCATAGTTGAATCTAAAAATCTTCAATGAGAAATTTCCAGAAATCTGGAAAAGAATGAATACTAACCCAGAAACCTAGAAACTTTAGATCCGTAATACTATCTCGATTCTAGACCAAATCACACCAATAAACTCTCAAATTACTCGGAATTCGATCACGAATCCAATACACCAAACCTCATAACCAATTATTACCAATATCAGTCCAATTTCACCAAAAACACAAACCCTGTTTCGGACTTAAACCAAAACCAATATCGAATCACCTCAAAACCAAAATCAAACCTCAATTCCAATTAACCAAACATTTCCAATGCCTAAACCAACTCAAATCCAATCCAAATTAACCATAACTCAAACCAGAAATATCTAAACTGATCCAAATTCACTAAACAAAACACTAACAAACCAATATCCCAAATAAACACCAAATCAAGTGTAATTGAGGAACCAACAGCTCTGATACCACTTGTTGGAACCCGGTGTATCAATCTATAACTATAACAGATCTCGGATCTGTGTTAATACAATTAATACCTTAATTGATAGATCTAGCTCCTAATTAACTGTAATTCAGTGTTATAGGTGTGTATATGTATATGTATTATCAATAATAGTTGGTATAATATTAAGATTGAAGATCGAGAGATTATTTGGACGGCTATTCGATAATTAACTCTCAAAAACTTAACTTAAGAGTGAACAGGGTTCACTATAAATAGAAGACAGGTCTGGTTCTCTAACATCCCCTAGCGAACCAGAACCTACTTCGTTACATACAATAAATAAGTGAAACACCCCCTGATTCGTTAACATCTCCTAACGAATCAGGAGGGAATAAGGTTAAATCTTAGTTCGCTAACATCCCCTAGCGAACTAGACTGTATACATAACGAAATAGATAATACTTAAAACAAATTATTTCATTAAATATTAAACAAAAACATTAATGATAATTACAAAGACTCAAGACGCAAAACCGTGCACTTACAAAAGTCAACAGGTCTCCAATACGTCCTCATCAGCAAAATTCATACCGACAAAAGCACAGATGTTATGCTTTTTGTCGTACAATAATAAAGATAACTCCTGTTGTTATTGTGGCTCAGCTACAGGGGGGTCCTGCTCCATATTATCAGCCATTAAACTATATAAACAAAACCAAGGATTAGTGATAATGAATAATATAATTAAAAAATTAAAGTTAAACTAATTTATAAACTTTAATGTTTAAAATAAATTAAAAATGTCATTCGTTAAATACTTTGATTCGTCATAACGAATCTTCAATTCATTATAACGAATTAGCTACTTCGCTATCAAGTAAATAATGCGAATTAAATCTAACGAATCAGGAATAAAAGCTAACTAATTATGACTTTATTCGTTATAAATTATAAATGATTATCCTGATATGTGTGATCTGTATAACAAATTGGACACGAAGTAGTTCCAATTCATTACACAATAACGAATGGGCATTTAAGCTTAATATTTGACTAATCTGGTCAATGTCAAAATTACCAAGAACATGACAAAAGTCAAACTTTCAAACTGAATTTAATACGATCAAAATAAACGATGTATAGCCGAACAAATGATCACTGAGATCTCGGAAACACATCGCAAGTGTAATGGTATTGATCTTTTGTACTAAATCGTGGTACAATTACGGTAAATTAAAGGTTTATTAAAAACTTAAAAACCCGATAACTTAATCAAACAATTAACCCTTCAAATCTTTATCAAACTTGATGAAAATCATCACGTTATGATCATCTTTACCTTATGACTCAGAATATATGATCAAGACATGATATAACGATGATCGAAATTTTTGGAAAAATCGGCCAGAGTAATAGTAAGATTGTGAAGAAGAAAGTGAATAGTGGAAACGAAGGGGTTCACGAATCCCTATATACTCTGACATAGCACATATTCCAATGCATTGAATCGTCTGATTCGTTTGAATTTTGAAATAATGAATCAGATGATTCGTTAGCTCAAAAGCATACGTGGCAACGAAATAAAGTCAATTCGTTAAAGTTTAAGATGAAGCAATAACGAAGTAGCTTTAATTC
This sequence comes from Bidens hawaiensis, assembly GCF_021521415.1. Lineage (NCBI taxonomy): Eukaryota > Viridiplantae > Streptophyta > Magnoliopsida > Asterales > Asteraceae > Bidens > Bidens hawaiensis. Next base: position 159,746 of record NW_027496007.1, read on the forward strand.
GTGTTTAATATGTTAAGTTATGATTAACGAATTAGATGTCATTTGTTACAGAGTGGCAGAAGCGAAATAGGTTAACGAATTAGAATTCAATTCGCTAAGAATGACTTTAATTCGTTATACATAACTAACGAATTATTGTTATGTAATTTTAAATTAAATAATTGAATCAATTAAATAAAATTAAATCAATTAAATTAAAAGAATAATTAAATATTTATACCAATTGAATAAATAAGTCAATCAACAAAATCCCATATCTCGATGATCAAATACTTTAACGTGTTTCACGCTTAAAACAATTAACTTAAAAGGAAATAAATAATATGTAAATGAAAAAGCAAAATCTTTTTGGTATTTTGAATTTTTAATGAAAGATGTTTACAAGAAAAATATCCGAAAATTGAAATGTAAAATAGAAAACTTTTTTTGTGTTTTTGTATGAGTTTTTCTAAAGCAGTACATAGTTTAGGATTTTGGTGAGTTTGATCAGAGAACCATATTGACCAAATTTTCCTTCCATCACAGTTTTATATTTCAGCGATATTGTGACTGGCGTTAAATCTATCATTGATATTGTTGTCCACTTAAATCTTATAACAAACTTTCAAGCGTTTCTGTGATATGATTAAATGTTCAATTAGAGCACAGAATATCAGAAACTATCAGCCTCTAATATCGGTTCAAGCTTAATTTGATTTTTGCCATATCACCCCAACTTGACTTAAACCATTATATTGCTGATCAAAATTTGAATGTTTAAGAAATTCCTAAGCAACGCATCGATTTTCCTTTACTATGAGTGAGTATGCACGAGTCCATCTGTTGGGTTACATACAATGTATCCCTTGGGGTCCGTTTGTTAATGGTATTGAGACGCGCGCAAGGGAGAAACAAATGTATGACTAACAACAGATTTTGATCAAGTCAGTAGTTTAAATTGGTACGAAGTACAATAGTAATCAAGTTTAATGACTTTGGGTTTGCTCTAAAAGTGAGTGAAATATTCCTGCATATGAATACCCAGATGATTAAGCCGCATAAATACTTACAGTGTCCAGAACCTCAACGCTTGTTATTTTCTTTATTTTATTTTTGGTGATCAAACAAATATAAGGCTTGAGTATGACAGGTTATTACATTTCTGTCATCCTCATCGAGATTTTTGTTAGAGACTAACACCAATTTAAATTTGGCATTTCTTTAAGTTCATATCACATACTTTACTCTAACAGCTTGTGTAGGTTCCCAGTCGGATCTACACAGGAGTATCTCGTAACACGAGGGTGCGGAATCCCCACATAATACGATACGAGTGTAAGATAAGCAATACGTTAAATGAGTATGTAAACACACGAGATAATACTTGAGAACTTGATGTATTTCTATTGCCAACACGTGATACACAAGATCACCAAAACACGTTCTGTTAAAAAACTTTTTCAAACAAGCCAAAGTTGAGGTTTAAATAGACCTCGAAAACTTCGCCTACAAGCTAGGCGAAGTTGTGATAACTTCGCTTCACAAGTTCGCTTACATCCCAGGCGAACTTATACAAAACAATATTCAAAACCAAACAAACAATCTAAAACGATTACAGACACATACAAAACACAAGATACTGAACTACTGACATCATGCACCAACAGACTCCCCCTTGGCAGTAGCTTCATATCTCTATCTTCTTTCTCGTGTCTTGTAATCCAAAAATCTCGTGCCACCCGTCTTCAAGCCCTGTCTCACACAGACAGAGACCACCCTCTGGTACTTCTTGGCTTCATCTTTCCACGCAGGAATGTAGAATATCTTCTTATCGTTCAGTACCTGCAAATCAGCTTGAGACAAATTTACCAAGTGCATGGAATCATACACTCTCAGAATCTCCTGTTCGTCCTCGTCTTCCATAACAGCTTCAGCTGTCTGACAATCAACATACCACCAATTGAGACTCTTTAGAACATCCTTGGGCATCATCTTCATCGGAACCTTTTTCAAGCAACGAATTGGCTTATACTTCATTACCATCCAGAGCTTACCAACACCCCTCATACCTCGATCCTTGTCATCGACTAGCTTCCCCTTCTGAAGCTTTAGTAACTCAAACTTTTTCCTCTTTGATACTCTCCTTCCACTAACTTACTTTCAATCTCTATCTGATCCCCGATTTTCTCGATCTCACTAACCGTCATCACATCATCAACTAACTCATCCTCATCATTTCCCAACTCATACCCTTCATCTACAACCACTGACTCATCACCTGCACCGCCTGACGGACCATCACATTCCCCCTGGGATTTGGAGGCTCCAAGAGTTTATTCAGTTCTTGACCAGCTCACTACCTACATCTTTCGATACATTGGGATCATTGTCTCTGTCTTGTCTTTTCTTTGTTCTCAGCTCATCACGTTTGCAGCTACTCTCCCCCTGAGATGCCAAGTACTTATCCATTGCCGCTCGACAACAAAACGTTCCAGAGCCAGATTTGAACAAAGATGATTCTTAGATAAATTTCGCCGAGGGTTTTAAGAGTGAAAGTTTGACTGATTTTGACTCTTGTCTTCCTTTTATACTTTATGAAAAACCCAATACTTTATTTTATACACAACTAAGATAAACAAATAAAATAGTATAAAATAGAAAGACGTAAAATAACATTGACGGGATCAAATTTCAGTCTTGACAAAATCCTGCATGTTTTTGAAAAGATCCGAACAGGAATCATACTGATTAAGTGGTTGTCACTTAGATTCATGTTCAGCGGTATTATGACATAAAGAAGCAGGTTGTAGGCAGGTATAAAACTTAGTATGGTTTTCATCGCTTCAGTGATACGGATTAGGTTCAATTAAGCTCAAAATTTAGATGGACATCACATGAGAGATTGTGATGCCTCCTATCTATTCTCAAAGCGTATTTGGCTTTCCCCAAGTCACCCCGCGTTGACTTCGACCCGTAGTGTCTGATTAAACAATGTGCACACATCTATCTATAGAGTCTTCTTCCCGTTCTTTCTTATGCTTGAAATATTCTTTCTTGCCTCTTTCTTGATATTTGAAACAACATAAGCTTCAGAAGGCTTAACAATATACACGTTTTTTTTTATTTACAAATAAAGACAGTAATACAACTTCAAATTGTAGACAACTGCAAGTCCCGAATCTGAATCAGTGCAAGTACTTGACACTCTCTTCGCGGGAATCAGAACACTCACGGGCTCGTGTATGACTCGGTAATCACTTTTCTGCCTATCATTCGGAAAGATGTATATGGAGACATGCACAACTCAGAATGATTCTCAACATTAAATCGAGGAGATTTAGTTTGTATCACTTCTACTTTTACGCACCATAGAAAGCTACCATTACATACATTGACTGTTCGAGAGTCTTTTAGGCCTAATTACTTCACCAGTTAAGCACAAAATCAGTTTATCTATCACTTTCCAAGGTTGGATCAATTTCTTTTAAACACCGTATTGAAACTTCTTACGAAGTTATAGACTTGAAAAAATATATCATCTCGCAAAAAAAATTTAAAATTCTAGCGGCCCGATCAAGTCAAAGTCTTTAGGTAAACGGCTATCCTGAAGATCCAATGGATCAGCCGGACCGACCAAATACAAGTGTGTGTCCTTCTAACTAAGTATGAACGACTAATTTTAAGCGAAAGAATAAAAACCCATCATAAACCGCCCCAGTCGCTTTCAGTCATCTGGTTAATGGCTATCCTTATAATCTACACGTAGAAGTAAGGACCAAACATATCCTTGGATATGTCCTTCAAACTTGAGCAACCGACATAATTTTAAGCGATAATGATGTTTTCTTTTCTTTTTTTTTAATAATAATAAAAATAGAGAAAACATGGTTACTCGGGATTGATCATCCCATTAAGCTCAACAAGATTTTGAAAATGGGATCGGTCAAACGCTTTAGTAAAAAGATCGGCAAAATTATCAAAAGAATCAACCTTCTTAAGCACGAATAATTTCTTCTCAGCACAATCCACGGTTTGTCTTTTATCTTCACCCTTTGAGTTATGCGTGAAACCCTCTTCTTCGTCAATCAACATCTGAGTATCCATCCTTTCTTCCATATCAATGCCTGTAAACCTCCCTCCACTTTTTCCTTCAAAACTTATTCTTTTTCCTTGAACAACATTCCAATCACGTAACAATTTCTTGTTACCAGACATGTGCCGGGAACAGCCACTATCAACAACCCACATATTATTTACAGCCCTATTTGACTGTTCCTGCACAATTAAAGAGATAGATTAAAATCTGGGGACCCAAGACCTTCTGGTCTCGGGTTGAGTAAACCTATTATCCGGTATCCAATACCTTGATTGCCCAAAGTCAGTTTGAGGATAGTTTTTGTAAGTTCTGAACGGAAAACTTCTAGAGGACTGGCTATGAGGCAATCCAAACCTTCGTAAATTAACTGAATTATAATTGTTGGTTTGGTAGTTTACTGGGAAAAAACGAGACTGATTTTTTTGAAATCTTGGATTAGTCCAATGATTGAAATTTGGTGTGTTCACATTCTTACCAGCATCATAATTAGTATTCGTCTTATTCTCAGTTTTCGGAGGCCTCATACTTCTAATTTTTCTCTGTTTCAGAGGACAATCAGCGACAAGGTGTCCTACTTTGTTGCATCTGAAACAACTTCTATTTTGAACTTTCGTCTCAACAGTTGTTGCAGATGTCGAGGTTGCGTTAATACCCGTTTGTCTAACATATGGTGGGACAAACGGATTTAGGGAAGATTTCTTTTCATCAGGCTTATATTCCTCCCCACGTTTTAGTAACACAACCTTTTCTTCTATCTCATCAGATTCAGAAGACTTGTTTGAATTTGATGAGACGGAACTAGAGACAGATCCAGTGACATTAGAAGTTGTCTTACTTGTTTCACTCTCATCAACTTCGGTTTCTTTAGCAGAAACTTTTATTGGAACTGTCTGACTAATTTCAACATTCTCAGATTGCTGATTACTAGGATTAAATGTATAATTATTGTTGTACGGTGGTGGAACTTCAGAGTATCCAATTCCCCCTTTGATAATCGGGGAACGTTGAACACTTATGATGTGATCTAACATCGCAGAAGAATTTCTAAATTGTTCAATTTTTCTGTTCAGTTCCACCACTTTTACCTGGTAATCAGCTATTTGTTTATCTTTTTCAGCAATTAGTTTGGTCTTTTCTTCTAACACTTCATAACTAAGATCAATCACTTGTATTTTTTCAGCTAGAGCGGCTTTAAGACTTCTGATATCCTTTTCACTAGCTTTTATTTTTACCTAGTAGCTGTTTTCTTTAGTTTTAGAATAGTGATGATCTTCTTTTAAGTTTTTAAATTGAGTGTCCAAACTAACAAACTGATCAGTTAAAGTTTTCAATTGATCAGACAGGTTTTCACATTGTTCACAATGAAGTTCAGAACTTACCTCAGAGAGCTGATCGTTCACTTCTGCCATGTACGCTTGATATTCTCCCATTTCTTTGTCACCTCCTCTAGTTTCGATGTTTACCAGATTTGTCTATTCGAACACCTCCTCTACTTGTATATTCCAGTTGTATCCACCGTTTTGTTGAGATACCATAGCCTTGTTTTCACTTCCACCCCCATTCTGTTGAGTAGGTATGTTTTGGCTTCGTTCGACTCTCTCATTTGTACACTCTTTAGCAAAGTGACCATTTTGTTGACAGTTATAACAACGAACCTTTGACTTATCAAATACCCCGGTCTTTCTCCAACGAACTTTCTACCAATTTTCTTCATAAATCTCTTTACTCTTCTTACTATCATAGCCATCTGCCACTGCAGATCTATTTCTTCAAGATCATCAGCATCGATCTGATCATAGTCTTCATCCAAATTTGCAGGGTCGACTATTTTTCCTTTGATGTAGTTCTCATAAGATGCAATGAAGGAGGCATAAAGAGCAAACTGTTGTTCAGCTGATTTCACACTCATAGGCATCTGTGAGTAGTTCCTGCTAGAAGCATTGGTTGAGAAATTACCAGATGTGGTTTGAGGTTTTGAGGAACTACTACCTCCTGCTACAAAACATACGTCACCATCCATATTGAGAATCACATGACCATCTGGAGTGGAGTTTGGTTCCCCCTTTGAGTAGTAGGCATTGGATTCTGTTTTTGAACTTGAGTTTGAAGTGACCTTAGCACCATACATTCCCGGATCCTGAACCTGATCCGTAGATGTCTCCTTTCGAGCTATGTTAAGTTCAAAATTCCGGAACTTATTTACTACTGTCTCCAAATCAATCTTCTCAAAGTCCTTATCTTCTCTCATCAGAACTGTGTACATCTCCCATTTTGGTGGGAGAGCATTAAGAAGCTTTTCCACTATCTCTTCTTCCTTGTATTCAATGGAGTAGTAATTTAGCTCGGTCATCAGATGATAATATCGTGTGATTATGTCATCAAGTGATTCGTTTTTCAGATACTTGAATACGGAGAATTGAGTTTTCAGCAGCTTTGTCTTGGAGGTACGTATCCCAACATTTCCTTCATATATATTCTCTAGTGCTTCCCATAGTTCTCTAGCAGTTTTGTATTTTTTGAAAATATGGATAATCTCTTGTGGAAATGCCATTGTTATAGCCGCATGCGCTTTACTTTCTGCCTCATACATTTTCTTTTCATTATCTTCCATCTTACTGTACTTCTTAATCTGTTCATGACCCTCAAACAAGTACGTTGGAGGAATGTACCCGTCTTGAATGCAAACCCACATCTTTGGGTCTTGATACTTCACATACTGTTCAAATCTATCTTTCCACGCAACGAAATCGGTACCCTTAAGCAGTTTCAGAGCTTTAGTTGCTGAACCAGCTTCAACCTCCATCTTTACCAGCTCTGTGATGTTTATCGAAGTCATAGTTGAAAGAATGGTGATTCAAGAGTCAAAAACAGAATTCTGTGAACAGCAATGGCGGAGTTATGACAACTTCGCTTGTCCCCTAACTTCGCTTGTCCCCTAACTTCGCTTGGACCCTAACTTCGCTTGGACCCTAACTTCGCTTGAACCTTAACTTCGCTTGAACCCTACGTTCTGTGACGGCAAGTTCGCTCAAAGAACAAAGGTTTTTGCAGGTTTGGTTAGGTTGATTGCGAGGGACGCGAGGGTGATTTGGAGGTTTATTTGATGAGGGAAGAGGGGCAAAAGACAAAAACGAGGTGTATCAACGTAAACTCGTTCCGCGAATAGTCAAACGGAACGATCTTAATACCCGTGTGATAATCCCGAACCACACAATCACGAGCAATGGCTCTGATACCAATTGTAGGTTCCCAGCCGGATCTACACAGGAGTATCTCGTAACACGAGGGTGCGGAATCCCCACGTAACACGATGCGAGTGTAAGATAAGCAATACGTTAAATGAGTATGTAAACACACGAGAAAATACTTGAGAACTTGATGTATTTCTATTGCCAACACGTGATACACAAGATCACCAAAACACGTTCTGTTAAAAAACTTTTTCAAACAAGCCGAAGTTGAGGTTTAAATAGACCTCGACAACTTCGTCTGATAACTTCGCTTCACAAGTTCGCTTACATCCCAGGGGAACTTATACAAAAAAATATTCAAAACCAAACAAACAATCTAAAACGATTACAGATACATACAGAACACAAGATACTGAACTACTGACATCATGCACCAACAGCTTTTTTAAGACCTACCAATGCACCAATGCACCAATGCAATCAAGCACTTAGTCTTTTAAGCTTATTTATTGCTGGATATGTGGTCAAATAATCAATGTACTATCATTTTCTCTTTTTGCTTCAAAAACTCAAAATTTTGAGGAGCATATAACAAAATGAATTTAATCGCCCCAGTTAGATTTAGTCTATAGATTCATTGTTATCCTATCAATTAACAAGTTGTTGGTGAATGTTTTGTAACCGATGATCTTTAGTGTTTGATAGAATTGAGAGCAACGGTCATGGGGGAGTCTGTTGGTGCATTTTGTGACCATCGCTATGCAATTCCGACTAGTTGGGGTGAAGTTGTGGAGGGAGCCAACTTCACGTGTTGGTGAAGTTAGAACAACTTCACGTGTTGGTGAAGAAAGGAACAACTTCACCTGTTGGTGAAGTTAGAACAACTTCACCTTAGGCCCAAGCCCAAGCCCGCGAAGTTGGTTTATCTATATATATGTGTGTCATGTTTAGGGTTTAGTATCCAGAAAAAGTGAGAGTATTTGAGTAGCTATCATTGTTCAGAGAGAAAGCATTAGAGAGTGTCGTGTGGGCAGACCCGAGGTAGAGCTCACCTCAGGTCGGCCGTATTTTGTTTTTGTTCGGTATGTAATGTGGTTTGAATATTATATAAAGGATCTGCAGATTCGTTTATCCCATTCGTGTGTTTGTTTATGTGTAATCGTGTTCTTCGTCTCCAACACCATAAGCGAGTCTAGGAGGATTCCGCACTCCTAGACATCTTGCGGATCTCGTATCGATCAGCGACGCCCCGGGGGGACTTACACAAGTGAATAATAGGACCAAGACATGCAAGCATGCTCCACAAACATAAATAACCGACATAATTTTCAGCGAGAAAATAAAGTAAAACGCATAAAAAAACGCCCCAGCTACCTTCCATTGTCAGGTAAATGGCTGTCCCAAACATTTACAAGTAAATAGCATGGCCAAACATATACAAGTATATGTCATTCAAATATGAGTAATTGACATACTTTTCAGCGAATGTATGCAAAAATCTCTTTATTTTTTCTCTATACATACATAAAACACAATCTTTTTGTCTTTTTCGGTTTTTCTTATAAACAAAATAAAACTTCACAATCTTTTTGTTTTTTCGGATTTTTCTATAAAAACTGAAAAACACAATATTTTTGGTTTTTCAAAATTTAAAAATGTTTTTGGATTTTCCAAAATATTTTTAAAAGACATTAAAAACAAGAAAACACAATATTTTTGATTTTTCAAAATTTTTTCAAATGTTTTTGGATTTTCCAAAATAATTTTAAAAGACATTAAGAACAAGAAAACACAATATTTTTGACTTTTTTTCAATTTTGTCAATGTTTTTGGTTTTATCTATACAAACTAAAGGCACAGTTATTTTGTATTTTCTATTTTTCACCCCCTAAAATTCAAAACCAAAATAAAATTTAAAGAAAAATTAAACCGAAAATAAAGATAGTCATCCTTGTTTCATTATATCAGCAAGGGTCTTCAATCTATTTAAACCAAGCAAAAATTTAAAATGAGTCTTGTCAAAAGCTTTGGTAAATAGATCGGCTTTTTGAAAATCGGTATATACTTTCCCAAGGTCAATCAATTTCTTTTCAAAACAATCCCTTATGAAATGATATCGAATTTCGATATGTTTCGTTTTAGAATGTTGGATGGGATTTTTGGTGGTGCTAATGGCAGCAGAGTTTTCAATTAAAATTGCAGTAGTAAGAAAATTCAAACCGTAGTCGCGCAGATGTTGTTGGATCCACAAAACCTGGGAACAGCAACTCGAAGCTGCAACATATTCTGCCTCAACGGTTGAAGTGGAGATCGTCGTCTGCTTCTTACACTGCCAGGAAACAAGCCGGCTTCCTAAGAATTGACTCCCTGCCGTAGTCGATTTGAAATTAATCTTGCACCCTTCGTAGTCTGAGTCAGAAAAGACGGTAAGTTCAAAGTTATCATCCTTGGGGTACCATAACCCGATTTCAGGATTGCCCCTCAGATATTGAAGAATACGCTTAACCACTGCCAGGTGAATCACTCGGGGACTAGCTTGGAACCTAGCACATAAACAAACTGTAAACATTATGTCAGGTCGAGATGCAGTAAGATACATTAAAGATCCAATCATAGAACGATAAAGGGTAGGATTGACGATGTCCTACAATTCATCCGGTGATAAATTGTGACCCACGGGGAGAGGAGTTGAAGGGATTTTTCTGGCAGATATCTTGAATCAGCTCAAGACATCGTTCACATATTTAGTCTTGTGAATAAAGATTCCTTTTTCAGTGTGGTGAACATGCAACCCTAGAAAGAAGTTCATCTCTCCCATCGAGCTCATCTCGAACTTTGTTTGCATGGACTTCTCAAATTCCTTACACAACTTGTCGTTTGTTGACCCAAAGATAATGTCGTCGACATAAATCTGGACGAGGAGAAGATCATCACCAATATTCTTATAAATAGAGTGCAGTCGACAGTCCCTCGCTTGAAGCCGTTATCAGTCAGATGGTCGGCAAGCGTGCCATACCAAGCTCTAGGGGCTTGATGTAGACCATACATGGCCTTATTTAAGCAGTAAACTCGGTCCGGATAATCAAGATCTTCAAAGCCAGGAGGCTGTAAAACAAACACTTATTCGTGTAATTTACCATTGAGAAAAGCACTTTTCACATCAATTTGATAGACTTTAATATTCTTGTTAGCCGCATAAGCCAGAAAGATTCGTATAGCTTCCAATATTGCAACCAGAGCATATACCTCAGTGTAGTCAATACCCTCTTGCTGATGGAAACCTTGCACCACTAGCCGTGCTTTGTTTCTCACGATCACCCCACGATCGTCCTTTTTACATTTAAATACCCACTTAGTCGGAATAGGCTTCTTGACTCTAACAGGTTTATCGATAAGATCCCAAACACCCAATCTTTTAAACGGTTGCAATTCCTCTTGCGTTGCTTCCACCCAAGAAGGATCTTCAAGTGCCTTACAAGTGGTCGTCGACTCAACTTGGGATAGAAAGCAAGTGTATTTGGCAAGATTTACGAGATGAATGTAAATCCGCATAAGCACACAATACGTTATTTTCATTCGAAGAGGCAACTTGATGACGAGTTTGTACTCCCATATCAAGTTCCCCAATGATGTTTTCCTATGACAATCGTCAATTTCAGGTTAACTCCGTTAACTCAACTCCGTCAATTCAAACTTAAAGATCATTGAATCTATAACGCACACCTCATTACATTTAAACTAGGGTTTAAATGACGCTTGACAATTACTACATATGTAGTCTTTCGGGAATTTGCACCGAAACGCAAACGAGTTGACGCAAACAATTGGTGAATAAACGAAAAACGTCAAAACAATAATTACGTGATAATTATGTGTTAGACTTATGTGTTATGTGATAACATTGTATAAACGTTAACTCAATGTGCTAGAACTAGTTATTTAAGCTAGAAAAGTAACATTTGGAAGTTGAGGGACTAAAGTGTAACATGTTATTATAAATAATAACATAAACCTAAAACCCTAACACTCTTTCTCTCCTCCCACACCGATCGGCCCTCCCTCTCACCCCCTTTGCAGCCTTCGGCTATCACACACACACATACAAGCAATTTTTCAAGCTTTTGATTGAAGATTAAGGTGCTAGGAAGGTATAAACGACTATCTCTTGCATCCTTTATACTTAATTTCGATTTTTAATGGATTAATTAAAAACCCTAGGGCCGATTTTTGTATATAAGTTGTGTTCATATGTCTTGTTTGATTTGATGATGTATTGATGATGATCTGATAAATAGAATGGATATTATTACATGTTAATTGTTGTGTCTTTGATTTTGAGATCAAATAAAACCCTAACCATGTATGTATGGTGTAATTGATATGCATGGATAGTGGTTATGGTGTCTAGAGTGTTATATGAACGGATTATGGTCCGTAGATAGTTAATATGTTGAGTTTTGTTGCAAACAGTTTCTGGACATATTGTGTTGTTGATGTTCAATTAACTGTATCTAGGTGTAAATGTGAAAATTGGTTGATATTATTAATACTACAGTAAACTAAGTTAAGTCTAGTTTCTAAAAAATATAAATTTGCAATTTTTAGACGTGTAAAAGTTAACCTTTATGATTTTACAAAAACGTTGTGCAAAGCTGAGTTGTTAGACCTGCTGTTAGGTTGTTTTGTAAATGTTATATCTCATGAACTACGAGACCAATTGGGTTGGTTCCACTTCTGGAAGTTGACATGTTGAGTTAGGAACCTAACCCAAGTGGTCTTGCATTTGTTGGATTTTTCATTTAACGGGAATTTCAAATAACATTCTGCTACGCATGAATTTGACTGTTATGAGCTTGCTGTAATGTTTTGATCATTATTAGAAATCTATGTGGAATAAAAATAAAATAAAACATGTTCTGGAAACCTAACACATATATGCATTTGTGATGATTTTTGGTAAATTAATTGAGATGCTATGATTGGTGGAATAGTACATTCTTTCAAGTAGAATTTCTGTCTCGGTGAAACTAGCTGCTGAATTTTGTGAAAATGCATGAAACATGATAATTGCTAGTTAATTGTTATGTTTTGACCAAATTGCCCCTGCGGGGAATACTTGCTAAATAGTTGTGGTGTTTTGACCAAATTGCCCCTACGGGGAATAGTTGCTAGTGATGTACATTATTAATACACGACACGTAAATAATCGTTCACACATGTATCGTATCACAACTGTACTTGTTAAGTCACACACGATTCACAAACGAAACACGAAACGTAATTTGTGCATAGGTGTTATGTGCCGAGTCTAGAGACTCGATAATAGTTCCGACACTTAGAAAATCTCTTTGTTGTTTTAGAACGCTAGAGAGAGTTTTCTGTGACGCGCATCACTTGGTGATTTATTTTTGGGAATTCTTCGCAAACAGTGAGTTCACTTACCCCTCTAAACTATTTTCAAACGCTTTTCACTTGGGGAGATAACATACTCCGAAAACGCATTTGAGATTTTGTTAATATAAATTATATATCACTTGTAAAGACTAAGTGGCAAACGCAATAACTAAAGTCCTTCATTCACATCGAACATCGAACCGTTTAGTATTGGATAATAGCGAGTCATTGTTGAGTAGTACTACTGGGTTTGAAAAACCCCACCCAACGCTAAACTCGACTGGAGGTCGAGTGGGTGTAATCTTGGCTAAACACATACCATGGTCGGGATAGACCTGGTGGCAAGGCAAATGATAAACAGTCACCTTCGGTGTCGGACACTTAGTAATACTTGTTTTATAGGCTAGCTACCTATAGATATATAATTGACACTATCTGGTAACGCAAAACGCTGAACGCAAAACGCTAAACGGAAAACGCTGAACGCAAACGCTAAACGCTTTATTTTATATAAACTTGTGAACTCACCAACCTCGTGTTGACACTTTTAGTATGTTATTCTCAGGTAGCCGAGGCGGGCGGGCGGTATAGGATCATGCATTGTTTGAAACGCTTTTGTTTATGCAACCTGATTTTAAACTGTTATTATGGGGTTTTGATTCGTCCTGCGTGACGCAACTTTTATCTTTTGGTTTTTACGTTTCCGCACTTATTTTCATTTAAACGTTTTTATGGTTTGATTATAACTAATGATTCCGATCCTGTTAGTTCACACCCTCTGACGGTAAAACTGGGTTAGTGGATTTTGAGGGTGTGACATTTCCTTTGGATGATAATTATGAATCCTAAGAGTGGGATTCTCAGGAACAACAACATTGTCGAATAAATTAGTGTAACGTTCTCCTAGCTAATATGAATCATCACTTTCAACTGCATTAGTAACATCATGTTCAATAACTTGATCAACAACTTGAGTATCATCAGAAGAAGTATAAACATTATCAGAAGAAGCTGGAGGATCATCACGTGGATCTTCAGTTGGAGCTACAATTAGAGCTTCAACATCATTAGAACTTGAAAACATCGGAATGACCAATTGATCTTCAAAATATGCACCAACCAGGTCTTCATCTGGTTGCTCAGTTGATGGAGTAAATAAGTTAAATAAACCATTATAATAAAACATCCAGTCGGGACCTTTTCCTTGAGGAGGTGTGGTGTACCTTTGATAATCCACATGGTACCATTCCTCCACACAACCAGAAGTAGAGTTAAATACTCTTTTCTTCGAAGAATCGTAACCCAAGAAATAACCCTTAACGGCTTTTTCTTCAAATTTACCCACATCTCTTTTCAACATCGTATAAGGACACCCAAATGGTTCCAAGCACTTTAAACTAGGTTTTCGTTTGTTCAAAAGCTCATAACTAGTCTTTTGGAGTCTCTTAACAGTTAGAACTCAATTAAGCGTATAACAAGCAGTATTCACAGCCTCATTCCAGAATTGGACAGGAAGCTTAGAATCGGCTAGCATAGTTCTAGCTGCTTCAATCAAAGTTATGTTTTTCTTTTCAACAACACCGTTCTGTTGTGGTACATAAGGGGCACTATATTCTCGGTGAATTCCTTTTTGAACACAAAAGAAATCCAATACAGTGTTATTAAATTTAGTACCATTATCACTTCGAATTCTCCTCACTTTTTGCTTGTATAGTGATTCGATCTTAGTGATTAAATTTTTAACCAGAACAGGTGTTTGATCTTATGAACTCATAAATAAGACCCATGAATATCTTGAATAGTCATCGGTACCTACAAGACAATACCAATCTCCGGCATTAATAGCACGATTCACAGGACCAAAAAGATCATTATGAAGTCGTTCAAGAGGAGTATCAATGGAATTCAATAACTTAGCCGGATGTAACTTTTTCTTTTGTTTGCCTTTCTTGCAAGCAACACAGTGGTCAGATAATTTAAAATTCTTCAAAGAAAGACCTTCAACCAAGTCATTTGCCATTAAATAAGTCATCTTTCTCACATGAATATGACCCATCCTACGAAAGACGTTTCCACAGAAGTTGACGCCTTAGAAGACATATTCAAGACACAAATATCATTCGATCGAGGGGATCGCATGACAACCATGTCCTCGGAATGGCGTATCCCGGATTCAGAATCAGACATTCTTTATCAGTAAATATTGGCGTGTACCTCTTGTCACAGATTTGCGACACACTTAATAAATTATAATCAACTTTATCACAGTAATTGACTTTCTCAAACTTAATATGCCCATTTGAAACTTCAGCCTCTTGTGTAGTCATACCCCCAGAATTCCCAGAAAAAGCCACATAACCCCCTTGAATATTTCTAACATTTGTTAAGAGGTTGAGATTTCCAGTAATATGACGAGAACATCCGCTGTCCATTATCCAGTTTTCACCATACAGAGTCTTGGATGTACCATACACACAAATGAAAGTGATTAGTTCAAAAAGGCAGCCTAGGCCTCAATCTTGGGCACCTTTTGGGTTTCATGAGAAGAATCAACTTTAACAAAATTCAATTGTTGTTCAACAACTTGAGAATAAGTTACAGGCCTCATAGACTTTCATCTTAAATATGCAGCTTGAACGACATTTGAGTTCACGTTCTTACAGATTGGTTCAATTGGAACAAACTTGGGCTTAACATAACTTACACTCTCATTGACATGAATCACCTTTCATGGATTCACATCAGAGAACATAATGTGAGTTTCATCATCAAATGACGTTGGTCGCCTCAAAATCTCCTTGACTAATGGAACAGATTTTGAGTGATCCTTAACAAAAGGATGAAGATTCTGAGACTTATTCTATCCACAGTTTCTTACCACATGACCTTGTTGTCCACACCTAAAGAAACTTCTCATGTCCACGCGATCATGTTGAGATTTGGTAAAAACTAATGCCACAGAAGGTTGATGACACACAGTTCTAGTAAAATTCTTGGCCAACCCATCAGACGACACAGATTTCTTTTTCATATAGAAGTCGAGATTAGAACAGTTGGAAAAACTTTGCAATGTGTCAGTTCCAGTTGATTTCACAAAATGAACCTTTTTAGCAGCTTTTAACAGTTGCTTAGCTTTAATCAATGGGTCTGATGTGTTTGATGTTTTGGCACAAGCATATTGACGTTCAAGATCTTGTATCTTGGAAGTTTCATTGTGAAAGACACTTTTGATCAATTCTGGTTTGATAATGCTAATCGGAATGTCTTTCTCAGTGAACTGTGTCTATTCCTTTCAACTTAAACACGCGACAAGGTGATGGCTTGGAAATAGTAGGATTGATAAAACGCATCAAATCCTCATCCGAAATTTTGGGTTTTTCTAATTTCTTAGCCTTCACCGGTATAACCTTAACTTGTTCTTCCATTTTCACTTGATTTGTGTGAGAACCATACACATCCTCCTCAAATTCATGAGGTTCACATAAAATGTTATTAGAACTTGGAATGTTCTGGTTTTTGTGTATAACTTCAGGTTCAAACACATCCTCAATGATCACCTTCTCAACATTTTCTACAAATAATTTATTGCTTTCAACATGATGTTTTTAAGTTGGTGGTTGGGCTTTAACTTTTTCATATTTTACTGGTTTAGATTTGTCAAAAACAATAGGTTCTTTCACAAGCACTTCTTCTTCTTTTCTAGCAAAAGGATTTGCGTTAAAATCATTTTGAAAAGGTTGTGGTATTTCTACAAAACATATACCTTTTTTAGAGTCTTTTTGCTTACCAGATACTTCGATTATTTCATTTAGCAAAAAGGAAGAGTTTCTAAATTTGCCCAACTTGTTCTTCAACTCAAGAACCTCATTCTCAAGCTCAGTTATCTTAGAACGATGTTTCAAAATTTCTTGAAACTTTTGATCGTTGATTGTCATTTTGACCGACAACTCAGGTTTGAGATCATGATTACTTGTCAACAATTCTTCAAATTTCTCCCTAGATCTCATTTGAGATTCTAAAGATTGTCGATAAGTAGCTTTAAATGAAGCAATTTCTCTCACTAAACAGTCATTGTGAGTTTTCAAAGACTCTAACATAGGCTTGTTTTTCTCACATTCAACACAAGACACATTAGCAGACACATTAACTGAGATAGGAACAGAAGTACTAACCTCATTAATTTTAGCCATGCAAGCAAAAGTGGTTGGAAGCTTGTCACATGAATCATCAGAATCTGATTCAGTATCATTTTCAGAAGACGTATCACTCCCACTTGCATCTTGGAAATTTTCAGTTGACTTGAACATGACCAGATTTGCTTGATTATCGTTGCACAACAGTCTTTGGGACCAATCAGTTCCATCAGCTAACATAGCTTGTGACCCAGAAGCAGAAGGTTTCTTATCAGCATCATTGCCTCGTTTTGCTGAAGAACTTTGATCTTAATTACGAGGACCAGTATACTCCTTCTTCGGTTTATCACACTCCTTTGCAAAATGTCCAAACTCTTGGCAGTTATAACATTTAACTTTCAGTTTATCGAACCAAACCTTCTTGTTTAAAGCAGGAAGTTCTTTGCCAGTTCTTTGCATAAACCTTTTAACCTTTCGGACAATCATCTCCATGTTCCATTTCAAATCCATGACCTCTAACTCATCAGGATCACTTTGATCATAGTCTTCATCAGTCAAATCACTAGTTGCAATCTTACTACTCACCAGATTCTCATATGAGGTTATGAAAAGCAAAGTTTTGTTCAGCCTCCTTCTTGTTTACATTCGATGGAGATGAGAATTGATTTGCAGTAGATGAATTTCCAGACCCACCAGAAGCACCAGGTGACCCAGAACTTCCAAAAGTGTAGAAATATGCACGTGGATCACTATAGATAGTTGTAGCATTTTCACTTGCATTATGTGTAAGAAATGAAGTGATTGGAGAAATTGTTGAACTCAGGGGCATACTCCCACCATAAAATGTTGGATCTTGACTTTCCTTAGAAGACTTTTGACATTTAAGATCATATTCTCATGCTTCGATCTTTTGCATGAATTCAAAGGCTGTCAGATCTACATTGTTGAAGTAATTATTCTCTTTCAGAACCGTTAAGAAAGTCGAATAAGAACTCGGTAAAGCACCCTTAATTGTGTCTTTCTTATCTGATTCAGAAGGTTCCATTTTCATCTTGTCCATTTCGGCTATCAGATGGTTAAACCTTGTGGTCATCTCTTCGACAGTCTCACTTTTAAGTAAGTTAAAGTTTCTAAATTGGAACTTTAACATCACCTTCTTGCTTTCAGCAGTGTTACCCATACTCCTCATACGAATGTGTTAAAACAACGAAGCACAAATCTTGATGCTACCGACTTGATGAAATATGTTTTCAGGTAACGCCATTGTAAGAGTAGAGTATCCTTTCGTTTCAATATCCAACGCATTCTTTTCTTCTTGAGAGTATTGTGAGATGGCTTTAGGTGTAAATCCGATAGTCTTATCTCCAATCATCGGAACAGTATACACTTCATCCAAGCAATAAGAAACAATCAGGATGAACCGATCCTAGATGAGCATGGAAACGAGGTTCCCACTTAGCAAAGTCACTAAATTTCATTAAACGAGGACACTTGGAATGAGATCCAATCTATGTGTCCAATTGTAACATTTGCTGCATAAGTGCATTTTGGGAAGCTAATGCGTACATACCAGCCATCTTGAAAAGTAACAAGACAATCAAACTTCAAGGACTAATCTTGAAAATATTTTAACGAACTGGAATAAAGAATCAGTAATAGTGTCACACGAAATAGATTATAACGAACTAAGTCAACGAATTAGATCAAATTGACGAAGTAGTATAACGAAGTAGTTTAATGAATCAGATTAACGAAGCTGAATTCAATATAACGAACCGAGGTAACTAATCACAAAGAGAAGTCTTAACGAATCACAATGTCAACTTAACGAATCAAAGTAACGAATCTATGATTCGAGGTAACGAATTAAAATAACGAACTTGCTACAATTGATAACGAATCAACTATAACGAATCAGTTTGTTAAAAACGGTTATAACAAACTCTGGCAACTTTTTTCACGTGGAAAAAGTTTGTTAGATTTAAGGTTAACGATTCAGACCACATGTCTGACGAACTAGATGACACGAATCAGGCTGATGACGAACTGAGTAACTAATTGATTAAAAGCTAACGAATCACTGTAACGAATTAGATTAACGAAGAATAATCTTCAACATATGATAAAGATCTTCAAATCTTCATCATCATTTTCCAGATTTCTGGAAAACGAAGAACACCAAGGAAAGTCCCAAATCTGTAATAGAAACTCGTTATCATGCCAAATCACTCAAATAATATATCAAATTACTAGCAACATCATCGTGAATCCAAATCAAAACATCCCGTAAACCAATTTAACCAAATACGAATCCATTTGCACCAAAAACACTCCCCTGTTTCGGTCACAACGAGATCCAAATCAGACCAACTCAAATCCAATCCATATCACCATTCCAGTCCACCAAAACATTCCTAATACCTTATCAAACACCAATCCAACTCAATTCATTCCAAAACCAATCAAATCAAGATCCAATTTAATTAAATCATTCTGAAAACTAAATAACACCAAAATACTATTAATATTACTTCAATTAACGAATTAACACAAAAATCAAGAGCAATCGAATCCCCGAAAGCTCTGATACCACTTATTGAAACACGGATCTCAACTCAGATCTAGAACGATTAACAATTAGATCTAATACCGTGAAGGTTCTAGTTCATGATTACTCTTTAATTATATATTATATTAGTTTATATTAGTTGTATATATGTGTATATATTATAGTAATACTTTAATTGGTTGAAGCTTTGATCGAGAGAATACTTGGACAGAGGTTCGATAAGGTTAACTCAAAACTTAAATTAAACAGTGGAGAAACACCACTATATATAGAAGACAGGTCTAGTTCGTTACACATTCCGCAACGAACTAGACACATGCTTCGTTACATTAGAAACAAATAATAAACCTTAACGAACTAGACACCTGCTTCGTTACGTTAAACATCCTTAACGAATTAGGAGGAAACTTAACTTAACATCTAGTTCGTTAAACATCCTTCACGAACTAGAGACTTCTTGACGAACTAGCTTATATAATAATAATTCTTTCATTAATAAATACAAAACATAAATACAAAGACTTGAGATGCAAAACCGTGCACTATTATTTAGACAACTAAGATATATAAATTTTGTAAAAACGCTGGTCCTTACCCGCTAACCCCGTTAAAATTTTCAGTTAAATCAACATAAAATGAATGTTATACCCCTGTGATAAAAAAATATCTTTAAGTGGATTCTTCTTCTTCTTCTTCTTCAAACCCACCTCCTTTTTCCTCCACCCTCTTCTTCCAAAGTTCTTATGCATAACTGAATTGGGATGGGGAACTTACATTCTTAAAATAAAATTAAAAAAGACATAAAAGTTTGAAAAATGTCGTGAGTGTTTAACAATCTTTTTTTTGTGCAAATAATGTAAAATTATAGAAACATTTGATATTGGTTTTTCAAACTACTAATATATAAGATTATAAATAAAGAAAACACACTTAACTTGTGATGTGTTGATATGCCCAACCGGGTTTGAAAGGTTTTAAAGAAAGTATTATTAATACTAATTAAATCATCCAGTTTTGTGGGTTCGCATCTTTGGAGAAGCGGCGAAACCGAAAGTCAATATGGTATTACAAATATTATTAAAATACGACAACTTTGATGTGGTGATAAATAGATGCACTTGAAATAGCACATCACTATGTTTTATAAAATTAAATAAAAAGTGGTGGCGCTTATACGAGCTTAGAAAATAGTTATATTTTTAGGGTAAAATTTGCCTAAAAGTAGAAAGTTTTATTTGCACAAACACAAAAAAGGTGCTACTGTTTTGAAAACAAAAGTGAATGAGAAATTTATGGAAAATGCTAAAGAAGCATTCACTGAAAAAAAAAAGGAAAAATATTGAAAAAGAGGCCACATGGCACATGCTAGATGGGGCCGAGAGCTTACGTTTTACCTTGCGGATGGGACTTCTATGGTATGCTATTAGGGTTCGAGTGTTTTAGTCAATAAATATTTATTGGAATTACTAAGGGTGGAGGCCTAGGACCATAGCAAGGTGAAACAATGCTTGGAAAAAATCCGATAATATAGTATTAGGTCAACGATTTGCTCGTGATACCTCATTTGATCATTCATCCATCTAAATTCCACCCAAGTGACAATATTTCTAACCATTAAAGAGTTCATGTCTTACAGTGATAGGTCAACCAGTTTGTTTGGCCAAAGTTTTGAACTTTTTGAAATGAGATAAATCTAGTTGTGGCTTTCTGAGTGTGGGACTCATAATCTTATTGATACACTTAATATAATTCTAAATGCAATTGGGGCCCTGAGAGGTCGGTGTATGAATTTAATTGGACAAAATACCGGCTATCGTGGTTTTTGCATTTATTTGTGCATTAAAATATAACCTAAATGTTTTGAAAATCAATTTAAGATTCTTACTCTGTTGCAAAATACTTTTTCAGGGATAAAGAAGGTTTAAGTGTAAACATATTACCGCGGACCATTGATAGCAGCTTTTGATTGCACATTGATTACAAGGGTTCGATGCTTAATTGAAATTCCTTATAGTAGGGTTTGATTAGATAGTAATTGAAATTCCTTATAGTAGGGTTTGATTAGATAGTTATTAGATCATGTGCATGGAGCCCCTATGGGGCGGTTTTACATCATAATAGGCGTTTTTTTTTGTTCTTTTTTTGTAATTTTTTTTACAAAAATGGGTGTAGTGGATGGAACCAATTCCAAGCATTAGCTTTATATTAGTATTATTTTTATTAAAAAGAATAAAAATAACATTTTATTAAATAATTAAATTTATCATTAAAATTAAAAAGAAACGACTAAAAATTAATTGTCTTCGTCTTCTCCTTCAAATTTATCTTCACATTCTTTCTCTCCTTCAAACTCAACTTCAACTTCTTCGTCTTCTCTTACAAACTCTTCTTCATTTTCCTTATCTCCTTTGTCATCTTTGTCTCTGATTGCTGCGTTTTCCCATTCCTCTCGAATTGGCCGAACCAACCAAGCATGTTGGACTAAATCCGCCACAAATGAATTATGCATCTTACTTGAACGCATTTCATGCGCATTCTACATTCTATCCTACATTGTTTTTTGAGTTTGTTGTTGAACATTCTCCATTATATAATGTTGACATATTGCTCTCTCCTCATCTTTTATAATCATCTTATGCAATATGATACACGTATACATAGCATCTCTCTTTTTTTCCAATGTACATAAACGACATGGATTTTCCAGAATATGCCAATGTTGGCGAAGAACCCCAAAACACCTCTCGATGTCCTTTTGCGAAGACTATTGTACTTTCTTAAAATATTATCTCTTTTCGTTTATCGGGTCTCTAAATTTTTTCACAATAATCGGTATTCCGAATGTATCCCATCTCCCAAATAGTATCCATGGGGGTAGTAGTTATCGCTAGCCCAAAACGATGCCGACTAGTATGGTAGCAGAGATGTAATCCTCTACCATGGGTGACACCTCCAAAACGTTTTTGTCGTTGGACCCGAGACTGCCAACGTAGGCTGACTAAACCCAAAGTCATATGAAGCAATCAGTTGAAGACTAACCATTGGTACTTTTTGGTCATCACGGGTGTATTGAACTCTCCAAGAAGTTGGCAACGAGACCACTTCTAATGCGCACAATCTATACCCCCAATCTTGCTGAGTAAACCATGTTTCCTTTCATGCACCGATAAATATGTTGTAAGTCGTGCTAAGTGGATCCTCTAAGGTGACGTTCGTAGTAAAATTGTATTAGGCATATATAAATATAATTCATTAAAATATATATAAAATAAACGCAATTGAAATATGTTTTTTTTTTTGAAAATTTGATATATTGTGGCAAAAATACTCCAGGGTGTCTCGTGTCTTTTTTTCTTGACAGGACCTTATATGAACTTATGTAATACGGAACTAGTCTTCAATATGATATTACGATTAGGATTACATTGATAGATTAACTGTGTGAGAGTGTGTGTGTTGAGAGAGAATTTGGGCAACGTAACAATATTTAATTGAAACAACTTATAATCGATAATTAGAATAAACATTATAGGGCTATATTTAGGAGATTCGATAATTAGAATAGACATTCCCTAACGAATGAGTCTCATTCCCTATCCATACATTAATCCTATTCGCTATCTTAACGAATAAGCATATACGCTAGTGTGATTCGTTAACATTCCCTAACGAATGAACACTTAATAACACAAGGACATATTAGTAATTGGATACTCTAAAGAATGTGTCTTACACATAGCGATGTGCACATACATTTACCAAAATAGTATTATATACATTATTCTAATCCCAATATACTTTATACATAGACCGAGACACTAAAATGTGCATCAACAAACTCCCCGCATCTCGAGCTCTTGGTCTTCTATGTCGTGAATCTGCTAGTCTTCCAATCCGTACATCTATGAATTCCAAATGCATAACAAACGCGAATAAAATGTTGAAATTGCAAAGCTTGGTCGTTGTCTTTGACATCCGCCTAGCTGATCCAATTCTTGTACAAAACTTTGTTATCCGACTTAAACAGATTGACTAGCCAATCACCCTTAAAAATGTCGTCTTCAAGTCCGATCCCAATATGGTTACAGCCTCGCCAATCTGGTTATCATAATACCACCTGCGGAACTTCTTATATAGACTTTGGCGAAACGTCTTTACATAAACCTTCTTTAGAGTGCGTGACGGCTTTACGTTAAGCACCAACTTTCTCCAACCGGTGCGCGACACTATTTCATTCACATATCTATGTGTAGGCACCTGTGGCTTGAAAAACTTGAACCTATACTTTACATTGTGTAGTAAATACCTATAGAACCAATCAACCATTTGCTTGTCACCTATGTTCATGAAAGGTCTATTGGCAAGTGTACGCACATCCTATATCGGCGTGTATTTTTTCAATATCAATTACTTTCTTTTCGTAAATATTGTTGGTGCATGATGCCAGTAGTTCATTTGTCTCATGTTTATTGTGTCTGTAATTGTTGTATTGTTCTTATTTTGTCGGACGTGTTTGTTTGGTTTATGTTTTAGCGAACTTGGTTATCAGCGAAGTTAGGGACAACTTCGCCTAGTATGTTAGGTGAAGTTGTCGCTATATTTAAACCTAACTTCGGCTATTATAGGGTAGACTTAACAGTTGTGTTTTGTAAAAAAGTGTGTTACTTGTTTTGGTGTCTTTGGTTCTCTACATCAAGTGCTCATTTGTGTTTACGTGTTTGTGTGTCATTTACGTATTACTCGTCTAAACACTCGTATCGTATACGTAGGGGATTCCGCACCCTCGTGTTACGAGATACTCATGTGTAGATCTGGCTGTGAACCTACAATTGGTATCAGAGCATTTGCTCATGATTGTGTGGTTCGGGATTATCACACGAGTGTTATAGTTATTCCGTTAGACTTTTCACGGGATCGTTTCACATTGAAATACCGTTCTTTGGTTCGTTTCTCAACAATACACTTCACAACGCACCTCCGTGTTACTCCCACAACCTTCGAATTCAAAGAATCTAAGTTGCAAAAAGCCGAGCATCCAGAGAAGTTGTCGTCAGAGGAACTAGGGTTTTCAGCGAAGATATAACACAAGGAAGTTAACTACCAGCGAAGTTAACTACCAGCGAAGTTAGGTACCAGCGAAGTTAGGTACCAGCGGTGGTTGAAGAATAAAAAGATTTGAATCTTCTTCAAATAGATGAGTTAATTGGGAATCTTAAAGTACATTAAGTAATCATGGAAAAAGATGACGAAATCTACAACCTAAGGAAAGAGAAGCCTAAGTCCATAGAAATCAAAGCCAAACATTCAAAAAGCTCCTAGTGAAGATGTTGAAGACTATTCGGAAAGTTTCAATGAAGATGAGTATGGTATGGCGGTCAAAGAATTCAAGAAGTTCTTTAGACGAAGAGGGAGATTTGTTAAATAAACCAATGATGACAAACTCAAATACAAAAATATATCTAATGACAAAAAGTCTTGTATATGTAGGGTTCCAAATAATTTAGTTAGTAATTCTCCAAAACCTCCAAACAAATAAGACAAAGCCAAAGCCTTTATTAGTGGTGCTTGAAGTGATAGTGAAGAAGAGGTACCCAAAGTCAATTGTGAAACATGTACAATGACAATCGAAGATAATGAGGTAATTTCCGACCCTACTTACTACAGTGATAGAAATGCACGTGATAATTAGGTTGATTTAAAAGTCCAATATAATGGCTTATGTGATCTTACTTCTAAAAACTAAAGTTATCAACAAAAACAAATTTTTGAAAGAAAAGGTAAATGAATCAAAATATGATTCGGTAGAGTATAACTTTTTAAAAACTAAGATTGTCAACATTGAAAAAGAAATTGTTGAACTAAAAGCTCTCTTAAAAGATTGAAATGAGTTTAAATTAGCTAGTGAGTCTTTTAAAGAAAAGTTGGTAACTTTTGAACATCACAATCTATTCTTTAACAAAGGTAGTGAAATGTTAAATGACATGCTAAAGTCATAAAATCCATGATGTGAAAAAAGTGGATTAGGCTTTACATCATCTAGTGACAGTCCCTCAATAAGTAAATCAAGGGAGATTAAGTTTGTAAAAGATAAAAATGTTAAGGTTGAGAAAAAAGTTGATGAAAAATATAAACCACTAACTCCACCTAAGACTGGAAAATAAAGTGTTTTGAAGAAATTATATACACCTAAATAAGGTCTAGGTTATGACTCAAAGAAGACTTTAAAGAAACCTCGTAGGAAATCTAAGAAGTCTTCTAAGTCAAACAATCATTACCTAAAGAGAGAGAACTAAAGTAAAAAATCAAGTGTCACACAATGATTTTAATAAAATTAAAAATGGATGTTTTTATGATTACTATAATCCATACTTTTATGAAAATAATGGTTATTTCTTCAAACCAAATTTTTTGTCTGGAAATAAAGGATTTGAAAACTATAAAAATTTTCTAAATTAAACAAATTTATAGTTTTCGAAAATAGGTAAATATTGATGCATTTAATACTAACAGTCCCGGAACCTTGAAACATTGGGTACCGAACTTTTAGGTTGTAGGTTTGATTAAAAAGCAAGCTTGTAGAATAAGAGTGGATTTTAGATAGTAGATGCACGAGGTACATGATTGAGAATAAGGATATGTTCAAGGAATACAAACCTTATTATGGTGGTCATGTTACTTTTGGTGGAAACACAAAAGGTAAAGTCATTGGTAAAGGTAATATCTCATTTCATAGTTTAATCTTTACTAATGTTGAGCATGTTGACATTTTTAACTTTAATTTGCTTATTGTAGGCCATTATGTGATAATGACTTGAATGTTACATTTAACATAGATAAATGCATATATACACGTCAAGTAGGTGATAGTAGTAGAAATTTATCTCTTGCATCTATGCATGATACATCTACTTTGTGTCATAGAGGATCATTCTAACATTAAATTGCTTTACAATAATAATAATAATAATAATATAGTGAGAGATTTGCCTAAGTTGAAATCTGATGGTCATTTTCGTGAGGCATGTAAAATGGGGAAACAAGTCCATGCAGCTCATAAAGCTAAAAACATGATTTCAACTAAAAGAATTTTAGAACAAATTCATATGGATCTTTTTGGTGCCTCGCCTCTTCGAAAGTATGGAGGAAACTTCTACGCTTTGGTTTTGGTGGATAACTTTTAAATATTTGAAAATCCATGTTAACAGCTAACCGAGGCTAATTGATAGATGATCTTATGTATCTAGTTATTTGATATTGCTAAATTAAACAATTAGGGTTAACTGTGTGTAGTGTGTGTTTTCCAGAGATAACTAGTTAGAGTTTGGGCAAGGATTCAATAAATAGACCAGATTTAGAACATAATTTACAAAGTTTATATAGGAAGGGGTCCATTCGCTGACATCCCACAGGCGTGGACTCCCATTCTTCTTGCCATCCGCTAACATTCCCAAGTGAATGGCCCATACACCTACAACCAGGTGCGTGGCCTTACAAAACTCATCATACGCTTATAAGCGCATGGACAAAAAAATATGTCCATTCGCCTACATCACATGCGAATGACATTTCCATAAGTTACAAAACTAACCCCTTGACTTATTTTACATTTGAACTAAACTGTTACAAAGATCAAGACGAAACAGTAATGAACTAAATGATTCACATGGACATATTTTATTAAACATACAGATGTTGCTTATGAGAAGTTTAAAATTATTCGCAAAAAAGTTCAAGACCAACAAGGTTGTACGAGTATATCTGTTCGTACCGGCCATAGTAAATAATTTGAAAATGAAGTGCAATTTGGGGCATTTTGTGACAAACGTGGTATATCACATAATTTATCGAATCCTCGCACTTCTCAATCTAAGGGGGTTGTTGAGAGGAAAAACCAAACTCTTCATGAAATGAGTAGAACAGGGTTTCTACTTGCTTTTTCTTGCGCTAAAGATCGGAGTCCGTAAGGATTCTACTTGATTTTTCTTGTAATAAAGATTTTTAACTTTGTTAAATGAATGTTAAAAGTGTCTTTCTAAGTGACATAATCAATGAAGAAGTTTATGTGTCACAACCTCCCGATTTTAAGGATTATGTCAACCCCATCATATTTATGAACTTCTTAAGGCATTGTATGGACTTAAAAAATGTTAGTACATTTTTTTATGTCATTATCTAGTATAAAGGCACACGTGAAGTTGACCTACAAAAAGCGACAAAAACTGAAGCTTAATGAACTCCAACATTTTGTCAAGGGGGATTTTTTAGTACACTTTTGAGTGACAAGTGCCTAGAGTTAAACCTAACTAGTCGTGTAGTCTTTGTATTAGGCTTTAATATGTTGTTTAGCCGGTCTATATACTTCCATATGCTTAGGATGATGCCCATATGCCTACTTGTAAGCATATGTATGCTCATATGCTTACTTGTAAGCATATGGAGTCTGTTTGCTTAATTATTACACATATGTAGGCTCATAAGCTTACTTGTAAGCATATGGAGTCCATTTGTTTACTTATTAAGAAATTTATTTATGAAGGTAAGCTTATGGACGCATGAAAATATAGATAGTCTCACGTAACAAGAGTATAGATTAGAGAACACTCATTTTCAAGTCCGATTTGTAACCAATTGCAACAAATCTAGGTCAAATTGAACATAGAGTTTCATCGAGTTTATATCTACACTTTGTGTTCGTTTTCGTTCATTGATTAGCTGATGTGTGAAAAAACGTATATAATATTAAAAACCAAGTTTTACCGAATTCACCAAAAAAACACACAATCGGCAAATGTACCGGTCACAATGTAGTTAGCAAGTAAGAACGGATATCGAACCTAGGACACTATAGGTAAACTCTATCTAATAAACCAAAAAGATTACTAACCTAGACTTTCTTTTGATTTTTTTAGAAATATTTTATATTAATTAAACTAATAAAACCTAACTAATTAAAATTTAAATTAAAAATAAAACTTTATAAAAATTGGGTTTAAAACAAATATGAGAAACGACTACCTAGGTAATGGAATCCTACTAGTTAAATTAATAGCTAACGAACTTGACTTGGTTGAAAAACAATATATTAAAAATATAACACTAAAGACCATTAAAGTACGCTAGATCGCCTCCCGGCCTCACCGACGACACCCTAGAACTCTAATGACATGTGAAACTCAATTGTTAAAGGTTTGGATCACCTCCCAGTCTCACCTTACCTAATAATACTATGGTACCCCAAAACCCAAATCACCTCCGGGTCTCTTCGGATACAATATATATTAATATAAAGATGGAATTAATAATTAACTTGAACATAATTTGTATCACAATAATCTAAAGGACCTAGGATAACTCACTCCCGTGCAATTATTACCCAAACCCGCAAAAGACAAAGATGACACAACACTAAATTACCTCCCGGCCTCTCTAGTGAAAGAACAATAAAATTTAAACCACTTTCAATAATTATAAATAACAATTTAATAAAACAAAACAATTATGTATTCTTCTTCTTTGACTTTTGTCTTCAATCAAGAGCTAGTTTTCAAAACATATAGGTTATCTTTTAAGCACAGATAAACGCAAAAACCGCGATTGCCGATATTGTTGTCCACTTAAACCCAACCACTAGCCTATCAAGCCCCCAATTGCATTAAGCGCTTTAAGTTAAAAAAAAACGGCTACACCTACCCCATATCAAACAAAGAGAGCTAGAAAAACTAGAGTCAAAGCAGATTGGTTCGACAAATCACCATAAGCCAATGACTCGTTGATGGTACTAATTAGATGCACTCAGTGAAATTTGATGGATGAATGGTTCTGTGGAGGTCGTACGAGCTATTCCTAAATATTATTGGACTTTTTCCTATAAATTCCTAATTTGATATTTATTGACTAAGAACCTTCGAGCCCCAATAGTGTATCCTCAGAGTCACTATTCCATTGGTAACATGTAAACTCTAAGTCCCGTCTAGTATGTTCAACTTTGGCCTCTTTTACTAACTTTAAAGAATGCTTCTTTGGCATTTTTCATTACATAAATTTCTCATGGTCATTTGCTTTTCGGACCAACTTTTCAGAATACACTTTCAAAACATACTTTTCTTTTTCTTTTTTTTTCTCTTTTTTTTCTTTTTTTTTTCTTTTTTTTATATCACCATAAAGTATATAACTATTCTAAGCTCGTAAAAAGATTGACATGTGGTGGTGTGCTGGTTTGAGGGCAACTAAGTCTTACCATCTCAAAGTTTTCATATTACGGTAATCCTCCCTAAGCATCGAAATTCGGTTTCACCGCTTTTCATATTATTAGATATATAAAATCTGCTAAAGAGGACTATCAAAGCTAGTTGGGCCTACCGACACATCCCAAGCTTAGTACGTTATCTTTTATTTAATCTCATATATAATAGTGGTTTTAAAAACCAATCTCAAATTTTTCTATCATTTTCCATTATTTGCAAAAAAATTTCGTTAAAATTTCGGGACATTTTTTTAACTTTTTTTATATTTTTTATTTTTTCTTCTTTTTTTAATAAAATTTGAAACTGTTTTTTTTTTACTTTTTATTGTTTTTTTTTAACTTTTTTTTAACTAAAAGAAAACGTCAGTTCCCATCCCCACACTTAGAATCTACATTGTCCCCAATGTAGGAATAGAAAAAGACATAAAATAAAGCAAAATAAAAAAAATTAAGCATATAAAACAATAAATTGGAACAGACTCCCATGTTAATACTGCAGTTATCTTCTAAAGTCTCGTTCCAAGGCGAACGTATTTCATTTCATTCGCGGTCGCAGCTTCCGGGTGTCCTATACAATATGATAGGCTCAGAAAATCCTTGTCCGAATGGAGATTGAGTACAAACAAGAAAATCCAATCCTGCAAATTAAAACTCAAAACAACCCAAAGCAGACATCAACAGACCCTAAGGACTAAAAAGACTCAAAGAAAAATAAAATAAAGCATAATAAAAAAATAAAAATAAAAGAAAATAATGCAACTAAGTTTCATACAAACTATACAACTCGGTCAAGGTCCCGAGTGTGCTCTCCTCCTCTACACTCCAGGCAGATCAAGGTAGATCGCCTCCTCCTCGCGATCACCAAGTGGACCTCCAACATAATGCATAAGTCTATGCCTATTCACTTTCCAAGAATGTCCATCATCAGCCACTATCTCAATCGCTCCATAAGGAAATGCCTCATTCACAACGAACGGACCAGCCCATCGGGATTCCAATTTACCCGGAAACAACTTCAACCGGGAATTATATAGAAGAACCTTATCCTCACACTTAAACTCTTAGGTCCCTTTAATATGTTTATCATGATGTTCCTTCATCCGCTCCTTATAGCCTTAACTTGTTTCATATGCCTCATCCCGTTACTCCTCAACCTCATGAATCTGAAAAAAACAACTCTTTCCCGCCGCAGATAAATCAAGATTTACGGCTCTTAAAGCCCAATACGCACGATGTTCTAACTCAACAGGTAGATGAAACGCCTTTCCATAAACTAGCCGAAAGGGAGTGGTCCCGATAGGCGTTTTGAATGCAGTACATAAGGCCCAGAGTGCATCATCTGGCTTTTCAGCCCAGTCCCCGCGACTGTTCCCTACTGTTTTCTCTAAGATCCTCTTAATGCCATGATTGGTGTTTTCCACTTGACCGCTAGTCTGAGGATGGTAGGTCGTAGAAAGTCGATGGGTGACCCCATAACGTTTCAGAACCTTATCCATCTGAGCATTACAAAAGTGGGTACCCCGATCACTGATCAGGGCCTTAGGAGTACTGAATCGAGCAAAGAGTTTTCGAAGGAATCCCACTACAACTCGCGCGTCATTTCTTGGTAAGTCTTGAGCCTTCACCCGTTTGGACACGTAATCGACAGCTACGAGTATGTATCTATTCCCTCTAGACATAGGAAATGGACCCATAAAATCAATGCCCCATATATCGAAGATCTCAACCACCTGGATTGGGTTCTAGGGCATCTCATTTCGGGATGAGATGTTACCAGCTCTCTGACACGCGTCACACGAACGAACATACTCATGCGCATCACGAAAAATAGTCGGCCAATAAAATCCCGCATCAAACACGCGTTTGGCGGTATAAGTCGCACCAAAATGGCCACCAGTCGGGCCCTCATGACAATGTCGAAGAATACTACGGGCCTCATCCCCAAAAACACATCTTCGAATCACCTGATCCAAGCCAATACGGAATAGGTACGGATCCTCCCAAATGTAGAACTTGATATCTGGAAAGAACTTCTTCTTTTGCTGATATGTCAGTCCGGGCACTAACTCACCAGAGGATAGATAATTAGCAAGATCAACAAACCATGGAAACCCCTCATCACTCGCCTTTACATACAATAAAGTCTCACCCGGGAAATCATCACCAATCCCCTGTTCCTGGGTCCTGTCCAAGTCGGAATTTTCTAGTCGTGACAAGTGGTCAGCGGTGACATCTTCAGCTCCTCTCTTATCTTTAATTTCTAAATCGAACTCCTGAAGCAAAAGGATCCAACGAAGGAGACGAGGCTTCGTATCTTTCTTAGCGAACAAGTAATGCAGAGCCGCATGATCAGAGAAAATGATAGTCTTAGAAAGAACGAGATAGGAACAGAATTTATCGCACGCGAAAACAACCGCAAGAAGCTCCTTCTCTGTCTTGGTGTAATTCTCCTGAGCTTCGTTAAGGGTCTTGCTAGCATAATAAATGGGATGAAAATGTTTCTCTCGACGCTGCCCTAACACGGCTTCAACAGCAAAATCGCTCAAATCACACATGATCTTAAATGGAAGAGTCCAATCGGGAGCAACTAGAATAGGAGCACTCACTAACCTCTCCTTAATCAACTTAAAGGCCCTCAAATGCTCCTCATTAAAATCGAACGACCTATCTTTCTCTAGAAGCTGGGTCATCGGACGAGAGATTTTCGAGAAATCTTTTATAAATCAGCGGTAGAATCCCTCATGACCTAAGAAACTACGGATAGATTCACGGAAGTGGGCGGTGAAAGTTTGGAAATGGTGTCTACCTTAGCTCTATCTACCTCAATCCCTGCCCTAGAAATCTTATGACCTAAACAATACCCTCACGAACCATAAAATGACATTTCTCGCAATTAAGCATAAGGTTCGTCTCTTCACATCTAGCGAGCATTCGATCTAAGTTACGCAAACAATCATCGAAGGAATTCCCAAAGACAGAAAAATCATCCATAAAGACTTTCATGGAAAAAATCATCGATTAACTTATGGAAAATAGCCACCATACACCGCTGAAATGTGGTAGAACGTTACATAATCTGAATGGCATGCATCGGTACGTGAATGTGCCAAAGGGACATGTTAATGTGGTCTTCTCCTGATCACCTGGGGCGATGGGGATCTGGAAATAACCGGAAAAACCATCAAGGAAACAGTAGAACTGCTGTCCTGACAAACGCTCAAGCATCTGATCGATGAATGGAAGTGGGAAGTGGTCCTTTCGTGTGGCCTCGTTAAGTCTGCGGTAGTCGATGTAAACTCGCCACCCTGTTAGAGTCCGTGTCGGTATGAGCTCATTCTTTTCATTCGTGATAACTGTTATACCGCCCTTTTTAGGGACCACCTGGACTGGGCTAACCCACGCGGAGTCGGAGATCGGAAAAATCAAACCAGCATCGAGTAACTTAATAACCTCCTTCTTGACAACCTCCTGCATGTTCGGGTTAAGCCTCCTCTACGGTTGAACCACAGGTTAAACTCGTCTTCCATAAAGATTTTATGCGTGCAGAATGGCGGGTTTATACATTTAATATCCATAAGCTTCCATGCGATGGCATGCTTATGAGATTTTAGAACAACCATCAACTTCTCCTTCTCCTCCGTCTCCAAGCTCGGAGATATGATGACGGGAAGTTGAGACCCCTCCCCTAAAAACGCATACTCGAGGTGAGATGGTAAATCTTTTAGCTCTAAAGATGGGGGGTCTCAACAGATGGTTTTCAATCAGAAACTCTCGCTCTTCAACTGCAAGGACATTAGAAAATATTTGGGAACTCATGAGTGGCTCGTGTCCTCCTGCCTTAGGTAACTGCTGCTCCTCCTTCTCCTCTAACTCCAAATCAAATGCTGTCATCTCGAATGACTGATTCTCCACATCGATGATCTGGGTGTCGAACGTGTCTCTCTGGCAGACCTTTGTAAGATAGTCGCTTACATGCATCATAAAACTGTCGATGAAGTAGAGAGTCTCATCATGCTGCTGAGTATGCCTCATGGATTTCTGCACGTCGAATGTGACCGTGTAATCATGAACTCGAATAGTCAATTTGTCATCGGCAACATCAATGAGAGTGCGTGCGGTGGCTAAGAATGGACGGCCGAGGATGAGCGGGACACTCGAGTCCTCATCCATATCGAGAATGACAAAGTCGATCGGATATATGAATTTGTCCACCTGCACCAACATGTTCTCCACAATGCCCCTTGGGAACTTAACAGATCGGTCTGCCAGCTGGATACTCATTCGGTTGGGAAGAAGCTCTCCCACGTTAATTTTGGCAAACACAAAATAGGGCATGAGTTTAATGCTTGCAGCGAGTTCGGCCAAAGCATTGCTAACATGAAGATTACCAATCAAGCAAGGAATAGGAAAGCTACCCGGATCTGTCATCTTCCTAGGAAGCTTGTTTTGTACGGCGGCAGAACACTCCTCACTAAGAGTAACAGTCGAAAGCTCCTCAAGTTTCTTTTTATTAATGAGCAAATCTTTAAGAAACTTGGCGTGTTTTGGCATGTTCGCGAGATCTTCAATAAACGGAATGTTCACATGGAGCTTCTTAAGCATGTCGAGAAACCTAGAGTACTGCTCCGAATCATTCTTCTTCACTAGACGACCGGGATATGGCGGTTTTGGCTTATAGACGTGCACCGGTTCCTGCTCAACCTGCTTCTTCTTCTCAACTGACGCACCGCCTGATCGTGAGGTACTTGCTGGGCCTCGCCTCTGGTTCACCTTATCAGGCGGTGTCTCCATCTCCAACTCCTCGTCAACTTCCTCCTCACTTGGTGTATGGCTAACGACACCTCGCCCACTTCGGGTGGTCACTGCCTTGGCCTGAGCATTTTGAAATGGTTAAGAATAGGTGGGACCGGGATTAGGGATGGTGTTACTTGGAAGACTCCCCGAGGATCGTTGATCAATCTTTGAGGATAACTCACCAAACTTGGCCTCGAGATTCTGAAATGCGGCATGTTGTCCCTTCATGAACGTCTCATGCTGCATAAGAGTGGATTTGGTGTTGGCATCATTTTGTAATAGCTGATTTAACAATTGAGATTGCTTAGCCAACATCTCCTCGATATTAGAAGTACTATTTGGTACAGGAGCAGGTTCGGGGGCGGGTTCTTGGAACAGATTCTGGAGTTGCTGATAACCGGAGTTACCTGCCTGCCAATTAGAGTTAGAATTATTTTTTCGCCACCCTGAATTGAAGGTACGGTTTTGATTAGCAAGAAAATCTACCTCCTCCTGACAATCAATGGGACAATCGGCTGTCTCATGATTTCCACGACATATCTCGCACCTACGAGCTTGCAACTTAAGCTCTTTAACTTCCCTCTTCAATGCCTCCACATCTGCCGACACACTCGTATTCTGATCAACATGATGCACTCCACGTAATGCTGAGATGGCTGCAGTA
Source organism: Bidens hawaiensis (assembly GCF_021521415.1). NCBI lineage: Eukaryota > Viridiplantae > Streptophyta > Magnoliopsida > Asterales > Asteraceae > Bidens > Bidens hawaiensis. Next base: position 194,809 of record NW_027496007.1, read on the forward strand.
TGTTGATCCCCTAATGCTATGCTCTCGAACATTTCTTCAGCCTCCTCTATGGTAAGTTTATCGAGCATGTTTCCTCCGGCAGCGGCATTGAACCGTTGTTCGGTTTCGGGAGTAAGACCGTTATAGAATTTTTCAACCACAACCCAATTGTTTAGGCCATGCTGAGGACAACAGCTTATAAGAGTTTGGAAACACTCCCACACGGAATAATAGGACTCATCGGGGTCCATATGAAATGAACTGATTTGCTCGCGTAGACATCCGGCCTTCGATGGAGGGAAATACTTCCTAAGGAACTTGGATTGCAAGTCGGCCCATGTGGCGATTGAGGCGTTTGGTAGAAAGTCAAACCAAGTAGCAGCACGACCAGAAAGTGAGAACGGGAATAACTTAAGTTGAATGACGTCGGATGTGATATTATTAATATTAAAAGTTTCGCAGATCCGCACGAATCGGGACAAGTGTCCCGGAGCATCTTCGTCATTCAATCCGTGGAACTGAGCAGAACTAGTGATAGAATTCATGACGTGAGACGGAATTTTCCAGTTTTGATTATTAATCGCAGCAGGTCGGACAATTGCAGATCGGGCTCCCATGATGCCATCGCTGGCTCTAGCATGAACAGTTTGGCTCGGTGGTGGAACGGTCTCACCCATATCTATTCTAGGAGTAGAGACGCTAACCTGGATGTCGGGCGAATCGCTCTCGCTATCTGTAGTCTCATTAAGTCGCTCATGAAACTCTCTCTCAAGCTCTTTTGACGCAGTGAATAAATGTGGGCCTTGAGAACAGGTATTATGCATAAACTGAAATAAAAATTATTTTATTATTTTTATTTTTTTAATTTTATTTTTTTTAAGGAAAAACTAAACCAAAAGGCACAAATAGCAAGTAAAGGCACCTAAAGGAAAAATAACAACTAACTAAAAAAAACAAATAAACAGATCAGATAATCAACTCGGTTTAAACAAAGAATTTGTCAGTGTCCCCGGCAACAGCGCCAAAATCTTGATGTGTGAAAAACGTATATAATATTAAAAACCAAGTTTTACCGACTTCACAAAAAAAAACACACAATCGGCAAGTGTACCGGTCGCAATGTAGTTAGCAATTAAGAACGGATATCGAACCTAGGACACTATGGGTAAACTCTAACCATTAAACCTGAAAGATTACTAACCAAGACTTTCTTTTTATTTTTTTAGAAATTTTTTATATTAATTAAACTAATAAAACTTAACTAATTAAAATTTAAACTAAAAATAAAACTTTATAAAAACTGGGTTTAAAACAATTATGAGAAACGACTACATATGTAATGGAATCCAGCTAGTTAAATTAATTGCTAACGAACTTGACTTGGTTGAAAAACAATATCTTAAAAATATGACACTAAAGACCACTAAAGTACGCTAAATCGCCTCCTGGCCTCACCGACGACACCCTAGAACTCTAATGACATGTGAAGCTCAATTGTTAAAGGTTTGGATCACCTCCCAGTCTCGCCTTACCTAATAATACTATGGTACCCCAAAACCCAAATCACCTCCCGGTTTCTTCGGATACAATATATATTAATATAAAGAGGGTATTAATAATTAACTTGAACATAATTTGTATCACAATAATTTAAGGGACCTATGATAACTCACTCCCGTACAATTATTACCCAAACCCGCAAAAGACAAAGATGACACAACACTAAATTACCTCCCGGCCTCGCTAGTGAAAGAACAATAAAATCTAAACCTCTTTCAATACTTATTCCTACGATTGTTTCGACCATAAACCGCAAACAAGTTGAAAACACAAAGTAGACAACCTAATCATGCGTCTAACAATCACCAAAAACTATTAAACATAAGTGGAATAAATATTAAAGTAAGAAACTAGATTTAATTACTCAACAATATTATGACCAAACCAATTAAAAACTTTTACCATAGCATCAAATCAACCAACAATCAATAGTAGTTCGTCAAACCATTAATATAACATAGTATTCAACCAAAACCTAGGTAGTATAAAAATTTAGCTACTCATAATAAATTACGAAACAAAAATAAATGAGTTCATTACATAATTATAAATAACAATTTAATAAAACAAACCAATTATGTATTCTTTTTCTTTGACTTTTGTCTTCAATCAAGAGGTGTACACCACCAAACCAAAATTATATTCTTGACGTCACGTCAAGTTTTTCCAACAGTAGTCCCACTGTTGCGGCCGACGAACAAAATAATAATTCCCCTTGTCTGCGGCTGTTTTAGAGAAGTAATAATAATGATGCTAGGGTTCCAAGAACATTCTTCTATATATATATATTTGCGTCTGCCCTCCACACCCCTAAGGCTGAGGGGTGTGGGGGGCGCGAGAGGGGGGCGCGAGTGGGGGCTCCAGCCAATAATATTGTGACGTGTGGCAGAGAGAGAAACTTGATAAGATGGGTGTTGGTTTTGGTGCTCGCGCCCCGGGCCCTGGTGTGGAGGGGGCGCGAGCGGTTTTTTTTTTATTTTTTTATAAATGTATTAAAAAAACGTATTATTAAAAAAACAAGAAATTATTTAAAAAAACACACATTTTTTTGAAAATTCATAATAAAAAAAAACATACTAAAAATTAAACAAACAATAATATTTAATAATAAAACTAATCTAATACAAGATCATCTGGTCGACTCGCCCACAAATGTTCAACCAACTCATGTCGAAGATCCCCATGTATCTCACGGCTCTTGATATTTGCTATGTTATGAAGTTTTTGTTGATCACTGATTGTGGACGGTTGTGGCGGAATGTCACCATGGTAGTTTTGGCATATAGCTTTGCCCTCGTCTTCTAACGTCATGTTGTGTAGGATAAGACACGTGTAGACGACGTCCATTATCCTCTCCCGAGTCCAATAACGTATCGGGTTCGCCAGAACATAATATTGTTTTTTTATAGCTCCAAAAGCTCTTTCAATATCTTTTCTAGCAGACTCTTGCTTCTTCGTAAAATACTTCCGTTTGTCGGCGATTGGATCTGTAAAAGCTTGAACTAACACAGCCCATTCGTTGTAAATACCATCGACCAGATAGTACCCGTACTTGAAGAGTTCTCCATTTGCAAGAAAAGATTGAGGTGGTTCAACCCCGTCGATAAGGTCGTTGATCAAATGTGACTGATCGATAACATTAAGGTCGTTATTTGACCCAGCAACACCAAAAAAAGCATGCCAAAACCAAAGATCCTGTGACACCGCCGCCTCAAGTATGAGGGTCGGCCCTTCATGATCACCACGGTGGAACTGACCTCGCCAGGCCGTTGGACACATAGCCCATCCAACATGCGTACAATCGATGCTACCTAGCATCCCAGGAAAACCATGTTTTTCTGCGTGCACCTCATATATGCGTTGGATGTCATACGTTGTAGGTTTACGCAGATATCTCCGAGCGTAAGTCGATATGACTCCTACGTACAATATATATTACAAAATGTAATAAATATTTAATAAAAAGTAAAATTAATGTTTTTTACCTTGGCAGAAAAAATGAAGGGATTCACGTGCAACCCTTTTCGACATCTGTAAATACTCATCCAAAGCGTCCGACGAGATGCCGTACGCTAATTGACGGATAGCAGCCGTGCATTTTTGAAGAGGGGTAAAACCGGGAAGACCCCTAGCATCCTCCCTTTGTTGAAAAAAGGGATACCGTGCCTGTAAATCACTCGCTATACGCGTGAACAATTGCCTGCTCATTCGAAAACGAGTTCGAAAATCCGACTCCGCGTATACCGGTTGAGGGCTAAAATAATGCCTCATCAAAGTATCGTTAGCACCCGATCGATCACGATCACGAGGTGGTGCTCTAACCCTCGGGAGTCGGGGTTGATGGGCTTGATTTTGCAAGAGATTGACCACGGTTGCGGTCAAAACTCCCCCTACATGAAGAAGCAAATCATCCTCTTCGGAGGAGTCGGAATCAGACGAGTACGACGACATTATTTTTAAAAAAAAAATTGGTTTTGGGATATTATATATGAGTTTGGAGATTGAAGTTGTGTTTGATATGGTTAAAATGGGTTGACGGTATGTGATATTGGTATGTGATATGTGATATTGGTTTTATAGAGAAAAAAAAAAATTTTTTTTAATAAACAAAGAGCCCAACGGCTCTGTTTACAAGACCCAAGACCACTTTACGCCCATTCCCAGCCGCTACTGGCCTTGCGCCTGCCTCTTTTTCCGCGCTCGCGCCCCTCTCGCGCCTCGGTGGTGTGGTGCTCGCGCCCCGGGGCGCGAGCGGATGGGCTCACGCGCCCCCTGTCGCGCTCCACACCCCTCAGCCTAATAATAATATATCTTAAGCTTCCTTTTTGACTTTGTGCTTTCACTTGTAGCCGGCCCAAATTAAGATTTAAATTAGGTGTATTATTATTTATTTATTTTCTTCGTTTGACCTGTCTTCCAACAAAACATCCACCACAAATTGTGTGGTGTCTTATTCTTCTTTTTTTAGCTTCATGTGATCACCAGCGCACAAAAAACCAATAAAACCTTTTTGGTTTTAATATTCTTATATATTTAATGTCCTAGGTTTTTTTTATTTTTAGCTCCAACAAATATTAAAGCCCACATGAGTTTATTTTCTGGTCACGGTTCCTTTATTTCTTTTGATCCTCTCATAAGCCCAGCCCATATGTCTTGTAAAATTTGAAGTCCATTTGAAATAGTTCAACGAGCTCTCCTACACTTTGTAAAGAAATAAAACTCATAAGTAATTGGGGCATGGTTAACGTGAAATTTTATACTTTAATAAGCATGTGAACATGAAACTCCACAAAATATGTGGTCATTTATTCCACCAATTATTACTTTGATGCCATTGTGGTCTCAAGTTTAGCATAAATACTTTAATTTAGCTCGTTTAAAAATTATACCTTTAAAAGCCAATTATAAGCCAAATAGAAATATATTTAATAAAATCCGGGCTTAAAATATTAGAAAATGTAGGAAATATTTATATAATAGCATGTATTTTTTAGACCATATCATTAGCACCGAAACAAATTCCACATTTTTTTAGTGTAAACCTAGAAATCAAATCGTTATGTTATGGGTAAGATAAATAATACATTATTTGTTAAGAAGAAAAATAATGATCTATTTCTTGTTTGAACATATGTTGATGAAACTATATTTGGTTCTACATGTCAATTAGACCCAACATTATGTATAGCGTTTGCTATTGTAATAGATTTCAGGATAGTCCAAAGAAGTTGCAATATGAAGACGTGAAACGCATCTTTCGCTACGTAAAAGGAACTATAGAATTAGGTTTATGGTATCCTAAAGAGGAAGGTGTTGATATCACATCATTTGCTGATGCGGACCTTGGTAGATGAACAATTGATGGAAAGAGTACAAGCCTCCGTCTCTCTTTCCACACCAAAAATCGAATATGTCACCGCCAGTAGAGTATGTGTACAAGCAATATGGATGAAACAAACTCTTATGGACTATCAGAAAATTACTTCTTTCACACCTATATTTTGTGATGATAAAAGTGTTATAGATCTTAGTAAGAATCCTGTGTTTCTTTTAACAACTTAGCATATAGAAATTAGGCAACATTTTCTTAGGGATATTGTGCAAAAAGTTCATGTTTATATTAATAAGGTTCTTTCGAAAGAAAACATAGTTGACATATTAACCAAGCCATTGAAAAAGAAAACTTTTCAAATCATGAGATTAGCTCTAGGAAAGTTAGAACGCTACCTTTGATAAACCTCGGTTAGATAGATGGCTAACTCGTGTGGAATATGGGTAAATGACCTTCTGCGATCGATATCCACGGTTGATAGAAGCGTTTGTCCGCGTGGTGTTCTCTTGGAAGCTTAAGGGAAGCAGTCTTCATGGTCGATTAGACTGGCCACCAAGCGACCACCCATGCAACCTTTAAGAAGGCGACTCAGTTTGGAGTCTAGATCCAAGGTCAATTGAACCGTGTTGGACCTTACAAAGGACTGTTGGCCAAAAACAAAACAACTTTTCTTCACTTTGGTTCAAACATCAGTTGTTCTCCAATATGGTTAGAAGTAAACTACTGTTCGTAAAGTGCTAACAACAAATAAACTAATATAATGATTGGAGAACTAAACAACTACTGCATCAAAGTACTAAGGATTGAAAAGAACTGAAGACAAACAACTTATGGTAACACATAAGTTGTTTTCAGAAGATCAGTAGTTAAGATAGGATTCTATTGTAATCAGTTGTTTGGTATAGTTGATCAGTTGTTTGTAACAAAATTTGTATTCGTCGGTTTCACCTTTAGGTCATCAGTAGTTTCACACTAGTATAAAAGTATAAAATGAAGAAGAGACTCTCTTTTTCATTAACTATTTTCACGCATATCACATTCAGCTGATTACAATACTTGTGTACCAAGAAATAAAGAAATGATGAGCTAAGTTTGAGGGGGGGGGGGGGGGGGGGCAGTAGATTGTAATCTTTTGATTTTGATTAATGTAAAATTGTTCTTCCAAATGAAACCTTCAATAGCTTGTTAATTCCCGCTTCATTTAACATTGATACGATTGATTGATTCAAAATTCAATATGAATTAAGTTAACATGATACTAATATGATACAAAAGATTAGATCGATTATTTAATGTTTCATTGGTACGTTTAAAGTGTTCGTTGTTAAGCTTAGCCAAAATTAATCCAACAATTGGTACCAGAGCACTGAAAACTAATCTAATAATAAATACATAAAAAAAAATCAAAGCTCAATTTGAGAATTCAAGTTGGGAATCAAGTGCTAGCTAATAATCTAGTTAAACTAAGCTAAGACTCTATTTTTCCAAAAGTTTTTCTTTAAATCAGTAAGAGTGAGATCATGCGTTAATACAAGATCCTCACAACACTAGTTTGCACTCGAAACTAACAATGCTTGTATGCGAAGTGTACAACATATGGGCTAAAAGAATGCTTCATCATCTGTATAACCCAAACACTAGTTATATGAGATCAAATGTTTAGGGCCTTATTCCCCTTAGACAATTGATCCACTAGATGGTAGAAAGATGATTAAGAGGTATCCCAAGGATTTTTCCGACAGGGATTTCAATAAATTTGAAATGGATGCCAAAGCTCACGTAATGATTTCCATGACTAATCCAAATGAAAATTATAGAGTTTAATTCATTGCAAGTCTATTAAGGAACTATAGGATGCCCTGAAAGACCAAATTGGTGGTACTCCTCAAGTCCTTGAGAATATACGTGAAATTCTCACTCATTATTATGAATCATTTTGTCATTTGAAAGGTGAAAGTCTAACTCAACAATTTGAATGGTTCACTACATTAATTAGTGAACTGAAAATGTTGATGTTAGTTACTCTAACTTAGCTCTTAACAATAGGTTTTTGAGATCTCTTTCTGAGAAGTGAGAGGCCCATGCTATTGTTTTGAGAACATTACCGGATTTCAAGGAGATGAGTTTCACAATCCTTCATGGTATGCTTCTCACATTTGAAAGTGAATTAAACCAAAAGACAAAGTTGATCTCAACTGGTGATTTATGCGTGGGAAAGACACTAATAAGGTCTATGCTATTGATTCTTATGTAATTGTCTCCAAATGTCTAAACCTTGAAACATGGGATATATTGTGGTAAAAATATGGTCAATCTCCTACTTTATCTCACATCTATGCGCAATTATGTAATATAACTATGCGTAATTATTAGTATTAGTTGTGTAACTATAAATTCAGATCTTGCAATGTTTATATAACTTGCATAATTATTTAAATATGGTTCGTAACTTTGTGCATACTTAAATTTATATGATGCATAATTGGTGAGTGATCTGGGTGATGTTAAATGTAGCCCCCCTCATTTCATACTGATTTTATTGAATGCACCCCATGTATAATCACTATCGTTTTCTCTTAACATTACTTATATACATACTGGTCCCTCCAACCTTTTTTTTTTTGACTTACTAGTCTCTACTTGATGTATCAAACTAAAAAGATGTTATTAATTTATTTTTTTAGTTATTATTAATATTGTAAATATTATTAGTAGTTTTTAGTATTTAATAGTATCAATCTTAATACTATTATTAATATTTTTATTTATATAGTTTTACGAATACAATAAGCTCGACACAATAAAAATAAAGTATACTATTATAATAATAAAAAAACAATAAACACAAAAGGAGAGAATAAAATTTTTAAAAAGAAAGACCGTAAATGAAAAAGAAATAATATTTTAGAGGAAGTGATAGTGTAGGCGAGGAGGTATGATAAATAGAGGAGAGAGTATATTTTATATTAGACTTATTATTGTGTGCTATAACTATTAAACGGATTTAACTTATTTAAAGTTACATGTCACAACATGTGAGTTCTTCACTTTGCACTCTGCATTGACTTTTTGTAATACATTCCTCTTTATTTACATTTGTTTTAGTTGTTACATATTTTTAAGCGTTAAATTACAATAAATTCAAGTACTGTTTTTAATTTCTTGACAAGAAAAAAGGTTTTTATTTATTTATTTATTTCTATTAGTTACTATTGTTTTCACAACATAGTTTATATACAATAAATTTGTTGTGCCTTAATGATAGAGCACTCATTTTACTAGTGAGAGGTAGGAGGTTCAAACCTCACTACCACCAATTTATATGGGAGATGTGAGAGATGACCCTGGTTTGCCAGGGTTCGAGTCCTGATCTCACCCGGTTTTACCGGCTCCTCGCTGTCGTGTCGTTTGGCGGGCGTGGGGGTCGGGTTTTATCTGGTGAATCCCTCAATAGGTGGACCGCTAGGGGCTTTGTCCGTCCGGACTAGTGGCCGGCTCGAGCTACCTTTAGCCAATGGGGGCCGCGTACAGAGTACCCGGCGTTACTTAGTTGGCCGTTCAAAAAAAAATAAAGTTGCATATGCACCCTATCCTTTCATGTTTTATTCTCCATGTTTAAAACTCTAGCATAGCATTCCTCTTAATTTCTCTACTGAATTGTGCTTTGCTTGTGTTAAAAATGTTTTTAGACAATTCTTTACAAATTTCTCAAAACATTAGAAAAGATGGGTTTTTAAGGTTAATCACCCCTATAAAAGTTTTGGTTGTTGACAACAAACGAGATTCGCTCACAAATGTCGCGGAGGAGCTACAATATTATTCGTTTGAAGGTAAATACAAACACACACATATATATATATATACATATATATATATATATATATATATATATATATATATATGGGATGCGAGAATGTATATATGTATATATATAATCAATTCAAAATAAGATTCAATGCAAATCCACTTGAAAGTTAATCCTAAGTTTTTTTTATATTTTATGTTATGTTCTTAAAACATATCTTTTCATAATTATATTTAGTTTTTCTTGTATAACATATTATCATGGCTTGCAGTTTTAATAATAATAATAATAATATATTATATTATTATTATTATTATTATTATTATTATTATTATTATTATTATTATTATAAAAGTTGGATTTCACGTTGAATTGTCAAGTTGAATATTAATATCCTGTGACTTATTTTTTTTTATTATTCTAGTAAATATCTTTTAATTATTCTATTAAGTTAGGATCGATCTAAATAACTAATAATAATAATAACCATATTAATTTAGGTGCGACTTTTAATTGTTTGTCTTCGTTCATTTATTCTTTGAGCCAAAGAACCAAAACCTTAAAATACCTTCATTGATTTGAGTATATTATCTTAACTTGGTCTAAATATTTTTGATCTTTGGTTTAACAATTGTAAAGCCGCTTTTGAGACATTTACCTGTTTGACGCCATTCATTTAATTGTTCCTTGAGTAATAGAACAAAAAGCTCAAAATACCTTTTATATTTGAATATATTATATAGGAAAAAATTCTTTAAATGACTCATTTGAATAGAGAAAAAATTTAAATGATCCATTAATAATCAACACTCTTAAAATGGACAAACAAATTCAGACTGAAGCGACGGGATTTAAAAATATCTGAATCTCGTCAGCTCCGTCCAAATTTAAAGTGAATCCGTCTTTCCCGTCCAAATTTAAAGTGAATCCGTCTTCTCCGCCCAAATTTTAAATAATTTCGTCTTTCCAGTCAAAATTTTTAGAAATTTGTTTTTGTCTTTTTCTCTAACATTTTTTTCTCTCTCCTTCAACCTCTCTTTTTTTTTCTTCTTCTTTTTCATCATCATCTTCATCATCATCATCATCATCATCATCTTTTTATTCATATCCAGCGATTTCTAGCTTTCGACTTGTCCGAGGAGAAAGATTTCGATAAACACGGAGTGGCTTCATCGTTAGTTTCGTCATCTTCATCATTGTTACAGAAATCATTGTAATATAGTAATAATTATCGATCAACGACGAGAAATCCTGGAACTTGACCATTTTTCGTTAATGGGTTTTCTTCTTATTGCTGATGATGAAGAAGAAAAGATGATGATGATGATGATGATGATGATGATGAAGTTGAGGAAGAAAAAAAGAGAGAGAGAGGTTGAAGGAGAGAGAAAAAAATATTAGAGAAAAAGAAAAAAAAATTCTACAAATTTGGACTGAAAAGAAGAAATTATTTAAAATTTAGAAGGGAAAAACGGGATTATTAAAATTTGGACAGGAATGACGGGATTCACTTTAAATATGAACGGAACAGACGAGATTCAAATCTTTATAAATACCGTCGTTGCAGTCCGTATTTTGTGGTCCATTTTAAGAATATTGATTATTAATGGGTCATTTAAATTTTCTCTCTTTTCAAATGGGCAATTTAGAAAATTTTCCCATTATATTAACTTTGTATAAATATTTTTAATGTTTGGTTTAACAACTTAAAGTAGTTTTTCATTCTAAAATGTTAGACATGGAATGAGGTTGGACATTTTTCTTAAACATTTAGTGGGGTTTGCATTGTAAGAGTAAAGTTAAAGTATAGAGGGAGACAAAAATAAGATGTGTGAAAAAGATTTGTAACCAAACAAAAAGACGTCTTGAAAATAAATTAAAAAAAATCAAAATTCAAAATATAAATAAAAAATAAAAAAAACTAAAATTTTTCTGTCATCATTGATGTTAAAAAAATATAAAAAATTGATGAAAATACACAATGTCGAGATCAAAGACACGATGACGAAAATGAACAAAAGACACACATATAACTAAAAAAGACACAATAGATCGCAAAATTCTGTTAGGATTAAACACACACACGAACCGAACACATACACGAAAGCAATAACGAACACGAGGATTTAACGTGGTTCGGTGTAAACTGACCTACGTCCACGAGTGGCAACTAGATATTCTTTATTGAGTGACAAGAGATTACAAGTACATAACGTCAAATATATAAGATTAATCTAGGGGTTTGCATCTTATTGAATAAGAAATCCAAACTGGGTCGGGCTTCGGTCTGGCTATCCTACACCCGTCTGTCCTTTGGACTTCAACTAATAAACTGGGCCAAAACGAAAGGCCTACGAACCCAACAATCTCCCACTCGGAGGCATTGAGTACTCTTGTTTTCACTCCTCATCGTACTTCTGTAATCTAACATTAAACTTCTAGCTGTCAACGCCTTCTCATCAATTAACATGAACCCCGAAGCTCCAACACATCAGTCACGGCTAAAACTGCCCCTGACCCGTTCTCTGTCCCTACCGGCTCCCACTGTAACGAAATGCCGGATCCTGAGATACCCCGAGAATAAACACTCTCCATATTCAACAAGTACTTCACTAGAGACTTTAACAGCTGAAATACTGGTTGTCTTAATCCAATTTCGACCCTAGAACTGCGACTGAAACACGACCTGTGCTGCCACTGTCACGATGTCCTCTGACTAATTTAATCTTCTTAGCTCATTCATCCTGAATCTTCACTTTGGCTCTCATTTTGCTATTTGCAAAACGAACCTTCTTCTGCCCACGAGATTCTGTGAACCGAATTTTGTCTTTCACCAAAACTGGATCCACTCCTTTCGGTGACATATCGATCATATAAAACTAACCTATTTTCTTGCCACGAGCAATAACGAGATTCCATTTGACTAATTTCCACAGCCCATTCCCGAACTTAACATCGAAACCCTGGTCATCCAACTGCCCGACTTAAATCAAACGTTTCTTCAAACTTGGAATAACCATTACGTCTTTCAAAGTCCAAGAAATACCTGATGAAGTTATCAAATCAACATCTCCCATACCCGTAGCCTCTAGAATATCATCGTTCGCTAGTCAAACCTTTCCAAAATCCCCAAACTTTAGATTCTTCATCGTTTCACTACAGTGAGTGGCATGAAACGATGCACCATAATCCATCACCCAAGAATCAACGTTACTCTCAACACTACAAATCAAAGCCTCATCACTAGTGACCCCGTCATGTGTGTCGTCTTCAGTAACGTTCACCTCTTTCTTTCCATTGGGAAACTGATTCCTGAAGTGTCTATTCTCTTTACAACCCCAGCATTCAATATCTTTACGAGTCTTAGACTGACTCCTCTTCCTGCTCCCACTGCCTCGTTTCTTTTCTCCTACCTCTACCTTCTGTGACTAATATATTGCTTGATGATTCATCTGAACTTCTTCGTCTTGAATCTTTTCCAAGAATCAAGTCCCGAATCCCATCAAAAGTAATTTTTTTAGACGAACTACAAACAACAGTCACTGTTTGCGACCAATTGTCGGGTAAAGAGGATAATAACAAAAGACCATGAACTTCATCAGCAAACTTAATGCTGACCGACACTAAGCGGGACATGAACGAATTAAGATTAGTAACATGCGATGTAACTGACCCACCCTCTTTCATTCTTGTTGTCACTAGCTCTCTGATAAGATAGACCTTATTCGCTGCCGAAGGCTTCTCATACATGTTGGATAGCTCCTCCATCATACCACGGGCTGTGGTTTCTTTCATGACGTTAAACGCTACATCTTCCGACAACGACAATGTAGTACAAGCCCTAGCTTTCTTATCTAACTTCTTCCAGTTTGCTTCTGAAAACTATTCCGGTTTTCATCCTCAAGCACTACATCAAAGTCTTTCTGACAAAGCAGTGCTTCAATCTGCATCATGCACCAAACAAACTTCTGTCCATCAAAGTTCTGTATCGAACCCTTTCTGTCTTTTACCATGACAATGACTAAAACGAAAAACTAGAAAAAACAGAGACAGACACAACAATGGCACGAGCCTAAACTTAACGATTGTTCTGCTGAACTCTGTTAAACAATCAACCTATTCAATGCAGCGGAATAACGAACTATAATAAAAAACTAAAACGATAAAACATGACAAACGCAGTTGACAACTGGCTCTCCGTTTCTTTAACGCTTCTTCTGATCAATAACAATTCTTCATCGAAAAATAAAATCTTGATTCAACTTTTCTTGGCTCGTACTTCACAAATTTGAATCTCAACCGTTTATTACTATTATTATTATTTCTTGTCTAATCTACCCAGAAAATAATATTCTAACCCCACACAACAAAAAAAGAAAGAAATTGATTTGATCTTGATTGTGGCCTAATGCCCAATATAACGGCCCAAACAAAAAAAAGGATCTGGTCTTGCACTTGTCAAAAGTAAAAAAAAACTATTTTTTCTTGGTACGCCTCCTTAGTTTTGCATCAACAAAAAATATTCCGATCAACAAATCTTCATCAAGGGCGTTGTTTCTAGCGGCGATACACAGTAGTGATGCTAAGGCTAATTGCATTCACACAGAACCAGAGTCAAACCTTCAATTGACGACTGGTGCGGCTGAGATGAATTTAGGGCGGCGACTGTGCTTTTCTGTCGACGTAGCCCTAAAGCAAACGATCTACTGCCAAAATCCAATATAGTTCCGACTTCTGGGAAACAGTGATGAGCGTAGTTGATTCATCGTGTTCTCGTGTGATCCGAACCTAAGCTCTAGATACCACTTGTTAGGATTAAAACACACACGAACGGAACACATGCACCAAAGCAATAACGAACACGAGGATTTAACGTGGTTTGGTCTAAACTGACCTATGTCAACGGGTGGCAACTAGATATTCTTTATTGAGTAACAAGAGATTACAAAACGTCAAATATATAAGATTAATCTAGGGTTTGCATCTTATTGAACACGAAATCTAAACCAGGCCGGGCTTCGGTCTGACCACCCTACACCCGTCTGCCCTTTGGACTTCAACTAATAAACCGGGCCAAAACATAAGGTCTATGAACCCAACAAATATAACACAATGCCGAACATAATATATCACAATGTTGAATAATATAACACAATATAAAGAGAAAAAACACAATTTTAAGGAAAAAAGACACAATCAATGAAGAAAATAAACACAAAACACAATGATAAGCAAAAAGACACGACAACTTTTTTAACTTACCATTGTTTTTTATGAGAACGAGAAAGACGGTGAAAACATTTTGGTGTTTTTACTTTTTTCATTTTTTAATTAAATTTTGAGTTATAATTTTTTAATTTTATTTTTTTTAAATTTTTTAGGGTTTATTGTATTTAGAAATTTACATACGTTTTTATCAAAATTCAATGTACTAGAAATATGTAGCTCATAATACTCTTACGGTACGTATTCTACATATTTAGTTTATAAATCGTGGTACTGAATGGGTAGCGTTGGACTTTGATCTTGATCTATGAAAAGTTTAGGTTAGATCATATGTGAACAAGCCAATGATTACGGATGGTAGTAATGATTGCTAATTAATGTCTCTATACTGTGAACATAGAAATGCAGATATATAATTCCTTACAACACTATATCCAAAAAAAAGTTAACAAAATCCCAAACTTTTCTTTATCAACGAACATCGGAAATGTGTGTAGATATGCAATTGTACAAGTAAATAACTGAAAAATTGTTAATTCTGTCATTTTATGTTGGTCTTTATTCATTCAAATCTTTTTAATTATGTTTAACTTTAGGTCAGACCATATGAAATTGTACATGTACGTAAATATGAAGTTTTTTAGTTTGACAATTTCTCAAGTATTGATCGATAAACAAACATGAAATAAACGACTAACTCTCGTTTATATTAACTAGAAAATATAACTCAAAAACTGATTATAATCTCTCAAACCCTAAAACTCGATTTTTCTCTCTTGTCTTTACAAACCCTATCTCGGCTGCCTCATGTATAATGTTAGATCTAGCTTAGCTAACAAGAAACCTAATAACTATGACTTTTTCATTAAGCAACCCAGTAATTACTCAGTTCAAATTCTTAGGTTGGACCCTAATCTCAGATTAGACAACAATTGAGTCAACAATCACTCCCCCCCACAATTGTTGTAGCAGACTCAGCCGCCAATTTCCTACTCAAAATAGACGGGCATTCATTCTCCCAGAGCTTTTCTTGATCTCTTGCATTGTTCTTTGGGATCCATATCGCTTAAAGAAACACTTCCCATGGGCTTGAATCTCATTTTTTACCACACTTTTAGTTTCTTGAACACTCTTGTTTGGACATTGAATTTTGGAACTTGGATCTTTGATCGGAAGCTAACTAGTATAATGCTTGAGATCTTTCAGTCCAATTCCTTGAAGATCCCCACCTACAAAAGTTTTCATTCCAATGGTATCTCGTTTCGCTAGACTTATTATCTTAGGCTAATCTTGTACAATCGGTTCTTGGACCCTCTGAATTTCATTAAAAGCTTTCATGTATCTACATTAATGGTTAGCAAATTGTGTTTCATGTGAATGTCGCATACACCTTCTGTTTCCTGACCAACACTTATGGTATTACATCTTAGGCTCGGGATGTAGTAGACATCAGTCAACAGGCGTTACTCCCCCGTTTTCCCTTTAAGACATAACCTTTTCCTCGAATATCAATACATGATTTGTCTTTGAACTTCACCTTTCCCATGACTCGTTCATTCAACTCATAAAAATACGCTTTATTACCTGTCATTCGAGATACCGAACATCTTTCTTCATCGGTTGAGTTTCGAAACGCTTTGGAATCACCCCGTCTTCACTCTAGACAAACGGTTTTGTAATTACCTTTTATTAAATAAACCTGGATCAAAATAATCATTTTTTGTTCAAATTAGCTACTTATTTTTTCTTGTGTTCTGGGCACGTAGTCACGAATTTATCACAACGGTAACATTGAACCTACGATATATCTTTCTTACCCCTTTTATGATCGTTCTTCTTTGACCATATGCCTTGATCCACGATGTTGACTATCTCAGTTGTCATAACCATCATGATCCTCATTCTCTCGGTTTTAACCTCTGGTTTCCTGTCCTTTTCCACGTCCCTGCGAACTTAGCCCGCCTCTACCTTGTCTACTAGACTGATCATACAATTTGCATTTGTAACTACCTTCCGATTAACTGAAAAGTAACTCAAGTGCGTTCTCAACCCCACATACGTTCCTCAAACTTCTCGAATCTTCCAACATCATCTTCAAACATCATACTATTAAGATCAAAAGTTTGCTTGATTGAGGCTACGGCATCTTGCTCGTAAACATAACCAAGACTCTTTTCCTTTGAAACCATACATGTTAAGTTTCCGTCAAACTCATCAATACACTCGTCTACCTTCATTTTGGTATTCTCAAATTCACTTTTTCAGAATTAGCAGTTGAGCCATTTGAACTCGCGCGACCTCAACAAACGGTGCCTTTAAAGCCATCTATATTTCTCGGGAATTCTTGTATTGAGAAATCCGAAGAAGAATATCACATTCCACGGCTTGAAACAAAAACGATTTTGCCGTTTGATTGTTTTTCGCATTAAAAGCCACGCCATGTTCTGGTTTAATGACTTTCCATAGCCCTTTGTGATGTAATTTGTTCCGTTCAGCTTTGGAAGCTGCATCAACTTTCCCCCGTCACTTTGGGTGGAAGTATCGGTCTTTCTTCGTCACCTGTCAGTGACATCCTTTTTTCTTGTTCTGTCGGGAAACACGTAACCTAAACCCGTTGCTCCAATACGTTGAAACCAACCAAACCGTTTACTCTCAATACCTCAACCACGAATACCTCTCAAAAACCAAATCGGGTAAAATATACTTTATTGCAACAAAATTGCTTAAATAGAATATTATTTAATTTTTCCTTTCAACGTAAAGTAAGGTTTGCAAACATAAAATTTGTAATGAAAGAACCTTTTCTCATTAGCAAAATAAATCAAACAAAAGGACAAAACAGAATCTTACGTTTTCTTCTTCCAAGCAAAATAAAGTGACGCAAAAAGCCAAAAATGGAAACCTTACACCGTCCTTGTTATTTGTTCCTATCGTCTATGCAACCCAGACTTGTTTACGGTGAAATTACAAAAATCCAAAAACAACGATCCAACCAACCTTCTTAACAGATTTATTCACTCTATCAATAACCGAGCTGGTTGTGGTGATCATAAGAGATTTGTCTATTCTCTTGATTCCTATGGATTGGATCCAATACAATTCTTGAATGGGTATTCAACTCATAAGTATGAATGGAAAACGACATCTTTGTTGGTTTTATTGGTTCTATTTTCTATTTTTATGAAGAGAATGAATCTTTTTATCGAAGGATTAGAAAAAAAAGGGTCCGGATCTCCTACGGGAATGATTTGGATGAGACAAAACCAAAAATAGTGGTATTTCCTAGCAACAACATAATGGAGGAAGTCAATCAATATAGATTGATCCAAAATAGATCCGATCGCAACTTTGAATGGTCATGCTTATAATATTGTTAGTTCAGCATCAGCAGACTAAGCGAGATTTGACTTCTTTATCTTTCATATACGGGCGTTCATGTTTGGGATGTTTGAACTCGTTGCGTTGAAGAATCTTGTATGGGCTCTTGTTTTGTTGGTTTCTTTTGCCTCTTCTTTTGGTAAATAGAAGTAATTATGCATATTACTTTCTTAAGTTTGTTTCTTGACATGTTCCTTGTAAGCTTCTAGTCTTCCAGTGTCTTCTTGAATCGGCATGGTACTAAACATATATCAGTGAATTGTTCAAAAGAAGAAAAAATTTTAATAAAACAAATTACTGGTAAAGATCGAAGCTTTCTGGACCAGTGCCTTGAGATTAAATATGGATTCAAGACTGTTTACTTGTGACACTGGTTGAAAAGTTTTCTTGTAAAACCATCAATAGTGTCGGAGTCATCCATATTTAAGGCCAAATTTCTTATTAAAGTATTTGTATACTTGTAGTCTAGCTTCTTTGACTAACAACGCCTATGATAAAGCCTTTAAAGCTTCCTAGCAATCTTTGGCATTTGTATGATGAGTAATTTGAATGAAAGTTCTTCAGGTTTGGCTTGATAGATATAAAGACTGGGCATGGTGTTTTTCTTTTATGGATTTCTCCGTTTTGTTTTAGTGCTTCATAAATTCCATGAGGGTTAAATATTTCCTTTATTATTACAGCCGGATAGTTTGTAAAGTTCATAATCGACATTAAAAGTCATTCACGTTCCATCTTTTATTTCTTCTTTCTTAATAATTGTTTGGGTCTTCTATTTTCTAATGTCGGTAGATCTCGACAGTTTTGATTTTATTTCCACCACTTTCAGATCGTATTTGATATCAGCTTCATTAGTTTCGATTTAAATCATTATCAACCTTGTTTATGATGAAATTGATATCAGCCTAACTGGCTTCATACCAAACTTCCTTTCAATCTTTTATTAATTTGATATCTGTTTAACAACTTCAGATCAGATTAATATTCTTACTTTGACTAACATTACAAGTTGACTGTGACTAAGTAGATATCAACTTTAACTATGTCGGATCAAATTAATCATCCTTCATGATATTCAGGCGCGCAGCAAATCAATCCATACTTGTGAGACTAGTACACGTGTCTTGCCTTGTGCATGACGAATCAAAACCAACTAGTCTTAGCTACAACTATACAAGGGTTTTTCCATCATCATTGTCGAATTAAAACAAACAACAGTTGTATTTGGTTTTTCGGTATTCAAATAGAACAAAATGTTCTTTTGACTTGATTTCTTATTGTTCAAAAAATGATTTTTATAATAAAACTTGAGTCTTGTTATATATTGTATATATAAAAATTAAGAACTTTTGTTAATCACGGTTAAAAACATATTAGTAAAACAATATTTACAAACCTATGTGCCTTATAATGCAAACAAAAACTGCTGCGTGCAGATATTATGCAGTCACAGTTGTTTGTTTTGTAGCTGACATTTGGCGATTGTTGGATGAAAGCATACTTAGTTACCTAATAGTTGGAAACTATGGTCTTTTGTGACCAAGGAATTATTAATACTTAAACTAAATTGTATTAATTATAAGTACAGGAGTGTCATTGTAATTATTGTATTTAGACATATAGTAGAGTAAATATGTAATTAATTGGTCTATACATAATGAATTATGTTAGGCAAATCAACAATCACGTATTTAGAATCACAATCGTATATTCAGTATTATTATTCCGAAATTCATTTGTGCATATCATCTCTTGTTCTACTTCTATTCAATTGAATTATCAATTATGTGATATGTTCGCTGATTAACAACAGTGGTATCAGAGCCAAGGTTTTTAATGATTTGGGAATTCTGTTGTGAACGTCCCAAGTTTTAATCGATCAATTGGGAATATATGTGATGATCCATCGATTAAAGGCTGTGAACAATTGTTTCTAATTAAGGGCTGTAATCAACTGATTCAAGGAAGCAGTACAGAAATGAATCAATTTTAATAAAGGTTGGGATTATTAGGTTTTATAGGTTATCAATCAAACAAATTGATTTGGAATTGAATCATTTTGTAATCATATTGGCCGATAAAAAGGAGGATTGTTTGTATATTGATTCTGTATCGATCAATTGGTGGGGTAAAACATCAAGTTTCCATTTTTTTATCGATTAAAGGAAATTGGCTATTGGGCTTTTTTGATTATGCCCTTTGAACCTAACAATCCACAGAATTGATTGCATAATTATTTATATTTTTGAAATCAATATGGAAGTTCCATTTAGTTGGAATTATTTTGATTGATCAAGTCAAGAATCTGATTCTTTCAGAAGTTTGAAGTGTAAAATATTGAGGGTTCTTGATTTTTTGTTTTCAAGAAAAGTTAAAGAATAGTTGGTTTGATTTGTTTGGCAACTGAAAAACACATCTATTGTTGTCGGTGGAGACGAACAATTGGTTTTGATTTTCCTTGCAACCGAAGACCCAGATACTATTCTTAGTCAAAACGGTTGGATTTGGTTCCCTTGGTGAGCGATAAACCCGAACACCGTTGTGTTTTTTAGAGAAGTTGGTTTGAGTTGTTTTGGCAACCGAAAATCTCGTGTATTGTTTGTCGGTTAAGAAGAAAAATTGGTTTTGATTTTCCTTGGGAAACCCGTGTACTACTCTCGGTATAAAATGGTTGGTTTTGATTTGTTATGTGACCGAAAAACCTGTAACCCGTTGTTGTTAAACAGTTGGTTTTATAACCCGTATACTGTTTGTAGAATTAACAGTTGGTTTTGAATTGTCTTAAGTTGTAAGGCAACCGAAAAACCGGTGAACTATTATTTTTTAAGGTTGATATCCATTTGATCTGATACTATTAAAGTTGAGATCAAAGTCGATCCGAAACCGGTGAGAGTCAATTTGACAAGATTGGAAAAAACAAAACTCGAAAAATGGTTGGGTGCAAGGATGAAGAAGCTGTGACTTCAAAAGAATGAGGCACATCCATGAGTTTTCAGTGCCTTGTGTTAAACTCCATAAATTAAACCATTTGGGCTATAAGGATCATATCGATCTTTAATGTCCATGGAATTTGGGAAGCCGTCGAACCAAAGGAGGACACCAAAGTTGATGAGAAAAAGAATAATACCGCAATTGCATTACTGTACCAAGCGATTCCAGGGAACATGGTATTGCAAATTTCTAATTTTACTTTGGCAAAAGAAATTTGGGACGGATTAAAGGTTCAACATGTTGGAGTTAACAGAGTTAAAGAAGCGGGTTTAGAAACACTCGAGTCATATTTTGAGTCTCTAGAAATGAGGGTTGACGAGTCTCTTGATGTTTATGATGGGAATATTAGTGAGATTGCATCACAAGAAATCAATCTTGGGCAATTTATGTGCCTGTATAGTTCATTCAGATTGTTGTAGCGATCGAGCAATTTGTTAATCTTGCTGCAATGCCATTTGAAGAAGCCATTAGAAGATTGAAGGCTTTCGAGAAACTTCCCAAGAAGAAAATCAAGGAGGAAGAGATGCATGACAAGCTCTTATTCTCTAATGAATACGGAAAGAAGAAAGCCAATGACCATAAATGTCAACATTGCGGTCACGAAAGTTCAAAGAAGGAAAACAAAGAACGTGGTCAAGGAAAAAATTGAAAATCATGAAAAAACTAAAGGTGGGAAGCACGGTCATCAAACACAAAGATCACGTAAGATGATTCAATTGTAATAAACTTGGACATTTCAAACATGAATGTCCAAAATTTGAGAAAAGAGAGGAAGCAAACCTGATCCGGGAGGAAGATGACGAACCAACGCTACTATGATGGCAACCGGATGCTAGAGAAACGAAGACCTCACTTAAACTAAGTTTAGTTTAAGGGGAACAATTAATATTTAAACTAAATTTTGTTAATTATAAGTAAAGGAGTCTCATTGTAGTTATTGTATTCAGTAGGGTAAATATGTAATTATATAGTCTATAAATAGGGAATTATATCAGACAAATCAACAATCACGTATTTAGAATCACAATCTTATATTCAGTATTATTACCCAAAGAATTTGTTTGTATCATTGTTTTCTTATTTTCAATTCAATTGTGAATTGTGTGATTTGTTCTTTGATTACCAACAACAATTACATATTGATTTCCTAAAGGCGGCCGAATTACAAAAGGTACCCATATGGCATCTGGTAATCAGAGATGTGATGGACTGGAACAAATATTTGTATAACACCCAAACTTTATTAATCAAGAAATCCAACTCAAAAACTTGATACAAATTGTCCCATACCCTAAACATGGTATTTATGGTTAACCTAGCACGTTATACTATAACCGGAATTCTAATTAATCAATTCCATAATAATTATCATCCTAACATGTATCAAATAAGAAACTAGATAATAATCCATAAATTGGTTAATATATTTAACTGTTAACTTACACGCCAAGTTAATATCCTAGCCATCCCAACGTACCAAGCCACGGGCCGACTCGGGAATTCCCAACAATCACCCCCGGAATTTCTAAGTCGTACAAGGGAGATCTTCCAACTTTAGGAAAGCTTTCATCTCCTTGCATTTAATCCGTATGAGAGAAAAAATAACGTATCTTCTCGATTCGTGCTTCCGAGAGGAACACTTTGTCATAGTCAATCCTGGGTGGTCGAACGCATCCTTTCACCAAAAGCGTCGCCTTACCAATTCCATTTTACTTTGAATACCCGCTTACCGATTGCTTAACTCCTTTTGGTAACCCCGCTACCCTCCATATTTTCTTTTTCCTGAATGAGTTGATCTCGGCCCGCATCACTTTCATCCACTCGAGTTTCTATTTCGCTTCATCAAAACTACTCAATTCATCATTCAATAACACTAGTAGTTCTTAACCGGAATTTACCTTACTGAGTTCCGATAAGGTTTGTGCTGTTAGTGACACATTCATTGCTGTTACTGCTGTTAGCGACAGTTTTGTCTCTGTTGCTGCTATTCGCGACACCGGTGTTGCTTCTTGTAATGAGGCTGTCGTTGTTGCTGCTGTTAGCGTTAGTTTCGTCGTCGCTATTGCTGTAGTTTGTTTCAGAACCGTCGCTATTGCTGCTATAAATTTGGGTTGGGTTCGGTTTCACTCGTCCAGTTCCGACGTCTATAGTCCCGGAAACACCGGATAACATACCTGGTAATTTTTCTTGTAAACACGTTGGGTTCCTAATATTTAGTCGGATTTTCTAAAGTATCTTGGTTTTCCTTGTGACCTTCATTAATAACCTCCCATTACTATCGTGCATTGTTAAGTAGTTGCTCTTCATCCGTATATCACAACCCGACTCAGTTTCTTGACCCAAGCTAGTCACATTATACTGTTGACCCAGAATATAATAAATGCCAGTCATCAGTTTCTGTTCTCCACTTTTACCTTAAAAAATAATCGAACCCTTCCTTTGATCGGCACACACGAACCATCCCCGAACCTTCCTGTTCTGTCTATTTGTTCATTTAATTCAACAAGATAGTCACAATTTTCCGTCATATGGTTACTTGCAACCGTTGTCTAAGTGCCACATGTCGGTCTCGCCCGAATCGGTATCATAGTTTGTCAGAATTACTATATCTTCATTAAGGCATACGGTTTCTCGGATACCTTCCAACATGAAAAACGGAGTGTTTAAACCCTTGGTATCATTCTCCTCTTTTCAGTACAGATTTGCTTCTTCATATTTCCAAAATCGTTTAGGGCACCTTGAGACAAAGTGCCCGAATTCATTGCACATGTAATATTTAATGCGTGATAAATCTCATATTGTACCTTTTCCCTTCTTTTCATCTCGACCGCGTCCCCATCCTTTTGAATCATAGGATCCTCGACCTCGACCGTTGCTAACCGGTTCAGATTTGGTGAACATTAACTGGCTTTGACTGCTCTCGGTATGAAGATTGTGTTGTTTTATTCTCTCTTCCTAGGATTTTAATCTATCGACCACATCAACAACCCAACTTTCTTTAAATCTGAAACTTGCTTGGGTGACGCAACTATATGAATAAAATGTCTTGAAAGACTCGTAAAGAACTTTTTTACCATCTTTTATTCCAAGAGTATCTCTCCGAGCGTAGCAGCTTTTGACGAGTAACTCGATAACATGGATGCATATTCATCAATCGTCCCTATTTATTTCATCTTGAACACGTCGAAATCTGATGTTAGGGTTTGAAGCTTCGCCTATTTCCCCTGTTCGTAACCTAGATGCCGGTTCTTTAACGTTTCCCACATCTCTTTCTCCGTGCGAAGATTATCAACTTATTTCGTTTTACAACGCCTTCACCCAGATCGATTGAAAAATCATTGCGATTCAATACTATTTTGTTTTACATCGCCGCCACGCGGATCGCAAGTGCGTAGCCTATACCATGTAATTCTTTGTTGTTAGTGTAACATCCCAAAATTTCTAAAATAATAGTAAATATATTATTTACTTACGGTGGAAAATTTACTTGGATTAGTAGATAAATAATTATAGAGATATGGGTAATGGACTTGGGTTAATAAGAAAGGAAGAAGGACCATGGGCTTATGCCCATGACCCATAATAATAAGCCATTTCCTTCCTTAATTCATTCATTTCACTCATTCCATAGACTACCCAAAACACACAATTAACTCTCTCTCATCGTACTTTCTCTCTCTAGCCAAGATCACCAAGAGACCCGAGCATCGATCCGAGGTAATGATAGTATGATATTGTATAGATCCGAAACCGCTAGGTCTAGTCGCAAAATGACGAGCCGACACCCTCAACTATTAAAGTCACGAGATCCGGATGGAGTCAGGTATAAGCAGATCAAAAGATGTGTGTAGGGGTCACCCCTAGCTCAGATCTGGATCGAACGAGACGAAAAATGGTTAAAACGGTGGAAAACGAGCGAGATCTCACTTTTCCGGCGAGATCCCGGTTTTCCGGCGATGACTGCGCCGGAAAGGCGGCGCTGGAGAATGTGAGTACAAGGTTAAGGTTTTGTCAGAGAGTGTTATGATCTAACCCTAATTCGTTAACGCAGATATAATGAATTAACACCAATTCGTTATGTTCATTCATTATGGAGGAAAAACAAACTAGCTTCATTCGTTAGTAATTCGTTATTCAAATTCGTTATGTCAATTCGCTAAGGAAAAGTAACGAATAAGCCTTAATTCATTAAGGCCATTCGTTAAGTGAGGGACGAATGAACCCCATTTGTTATAGGGTTCATTTATTAACTAGACCAAACAAAAGAGTCCGAATTCGTTATGAAGATCAGTTCGTTATAAGGGGGGTCATTTCATTATGGAGGCAGATTCGTTATAATTGTCAGATCGTTATAAGGTCAATTCGTTGTTAACCCTCATTCGTTTAGGACTGGATAACGAACTAGGAGTTTGACATAATGACAGAAAGGTCCCTGGACTTGAGTAAAGATAGTTTAATTACATGGAAGCCTTTGGACTTTGCTAATTAATTAAAGATACCCTTAAAGGTTAATGAATAACTATTAACTAACCGGTAAGGATCAATGAAGTAAAACCGGCTTAGATGATTAAGACATAATAACAAAACCGTTAAGAATGACTAGAGCGGTATTTAATATTGTGTTTAATAAACAGTCAGTCGTGCACAGCTAAAGGGAGGAATAGCTATTAACAGTTAACGTAATCGAGTTCAGGTGAGTTTTTAGCCCCACTTCCTTGTTATGTTTTCGGGGCTGGGTGAATACTCGATGTGAAGTGTGAATACACTTACCTTAAGTGGTAAGTGTATTCAATAATTGATATACAACTTAGTATTTGTATTGAGGTTATGACTAAACGCTTGTCGGTGCATGAACGATCTTTGGATATTGCACATATCGCCAATAAAATTGATTGCTAAGTGGTTATGAGTGTGTGTGAATATTATGATGAGACTTGCTTATTATGTAGACGATGAACTGATGAAAAGTGTGTTATAGACAAGTAGATGTAGAGTGTGTTAGAAGTGGAAGGGGGTCTAGTAGTGGTGATAGTGGCATGATGATAGTACGTGGTAGGGTAAGCCTATACGTGCATTCGTTATTAAGTGGTATGATGATAGTTCGTGGTAAGGTAAGCCTATACGTGCCTTCTTTATTAAGTGGCATGACGATAGTACGTGGGTGGGTAAGCCTCTACGTGCCTTCGTTAACTAAGTGGCAATACGTAAGTACGTGGGAGGGTAAGCCTCAATGTGCTTCCGTAATCAAGTGGCTAAGCTGTAGGGGTAAATAAGAGGTTAGTGGTAAGGTGAGCAGGTTAGATAGACGACTATGTGTCTTCGGACACGTATATAAATGCATGTAGTGATTGTATGGTAAGTTGCTTGACTAACTAGAACTCACTCAGCGTAGCTGACTTTTACTATCCACACAGGTGATCAGACTAAAGAGCTAGCATGAGGATGGCACATGGCATGGATTGAACGGCTGGCATCTGAAGATGGAATTAATGATGTTTCAAATATGATATTTTATGTTATGTTCTTAAAGAGAAGATTAAATGTTTTGTAACGAATGATTGAAGTTAACGTTTCCCGCGAAAGGTTTTAATTAACTCTGATTGTAGAATTGTGTTTATGAGTAAATCCGACATGAAATGTAGGGAACCAGGATCGGGGCCTTACAAGTTGGTATCAGAGCAAAGTTCGAGACATTTAAGCATCCTACATGCTTAGACTCGAAAAAAAGAATGGGATTTAAATAATAAAAGAAGGAAGATGCCAGTTCAAGATAGCCATGTGTCACTCAAGCAAGAAAGTAAAGGTAAATGTATGATTAAATAATGTATGTCAATATTAGCTTGATTGCTAGGGAAGGAATATGTGAATGTTAGGGATATGATTAATTGATTGTTTGATTGATTAACTGTTTATAAGTAGAACCTAGCATAAGTGGACTCACAAAGGGAAGTGTATAGGACACGGAGAGTAACATGATAAGCTAATAACAGCTAGCCACTGTTATTACCTGTTAGCCTTACTATCCTTTTACTAAATAGTTCATTGAGTGATGAAGTTTTTGTTTTCTTATAGAGTACAAATGGTTGGAGCAAGAAGGTTTGTTGGTAAAGGAGGTCATACTGGATGTCCTGATAGGCCACGTGTTGCCCGGGATCTTCTGAAGAACCGATTACTAAAATGGGAGAGGAAGGAGGCACAACTGTACGAGATATGAGTGACAACGAAGGGTAACATCTGGATCCTTCTGTTCAAGCCGCCATTGCTCAGGCTGCAGCTGGTGCAGTGAAGAATTCGTATCCTAGTAAGTCTGGAGAGAAAGAAACCAAGCGGTTAGTAGACGTCATGGAGAATGCAAGGGAGAAGGCGATGAGGATTGTGGACAAGGAAACGTGCAAGGTATGTGGGAAGATGCACCTGGGAGAATGCAAGATTGGGTCTGACAAGTGCTATCGGTGTGGAAAGATGTGGGCATTACTCTCAAGAATGCCCCGATCGCCTGAAATGCTTCAAATGGGGTACAACTGATCACATAGCTAGGGATTGCGGAGAAGCCAGAGCGGTGGGAGAAAAGAAGGAGGAGAAATGGGTTGCTCCTCCTAAACGACCCGGTGCCCAGTTGTGGAACCCTAGGGATAATGTATGTCACAAATGCGGGACAGAAGGAACCCTAGGGATAAGAGACAGAGGTGTGGCAAATGAAGTCATGCAAGACATGTGGAAAGATGCACGGTGGCGAGTGCAAGTGGGGTGTTGGGACTAATGTATGTCACAAATGTGGGAGGGTGCATGGAGGAGAGTGCAGAATGGGTTTGGGTGTCTGTATTAGGTGCGAGAAAGGACATTCTTCATGGGAGTGCAAGGATCACCATAGTTGTCATAACTGTGAGGGCCTGGACGCATTGCAAGGGATTACAGGAAGCCTAAGGAAGGACGTGAAGCAGAGTAGAATGCTTGAGTTTAAACAGTTTCCTCCGTATGCTTAGAAAGAACCACTCAAGAAGGCTAGTTAACTAGTCATAAGTTTTAAATCAATGTTTAACTTATTAATGACTCAATGCGTGTTGTTTTATATTGAAGTTTAGCTGGTGTTTATTAATTATGATATGAATTGTCTTGAATGCATATTGGTTATGATAAATAGTTGTGTTATGATAAAGCGTTGCCTTAGGCGTTAGCGTTAATATATATATAAAACAAGCCCCTTGGAAAGGCGAGACGAGACTTGAAACATCGAGGGCCTCATGGAAAAGCTACCTTGAATAGCTAACACCCATGAACATCACTCGGCGACTGCAAAGTCAGGAGTAAGAAGGATAACCCAGAAAGCAAAGGCGATTCAATAAAGCGTGTGAATATAAGAAGTGTTCCTTTTACAAGGAATAAGTTAGGTTTCGGGGACGAAACCTCTTTAAGGGGAAG